>NW_009916942.1:0-38618 GCF_000696875.1 Nestor notabilis
CCCCGGCCTTGGTAAAAACAAGTGTTCGGCCACTTGCAGTCGCTAGAGCCAGGCTTCTCCATGCAACACCCAGTGGTGTCCATGTGAGCTTGCTTTGGTCTGCAGAAGCAGCAACACCGACTCCTTCCCCACTCGTTCGAAACATATCTTGTGACAGACCTTTACTGCCCTCTCTTCTGAAGGGCGGTGCGCGTTTCTTTAAATGCCATTTGTTTAAACTTGTGGTACGCTGGACTTGGAGTTTTAAGGGTTTCAGAACAGCTGTTAAAGGCAGGAGAACCTTCGCGTTTCTGTCTATTTTCCACTCCAAATATAGATAGAAGCCCTGCAAATCCACCATCATTCTTCACTACTTACCACATAAGTACTTAGACTACAATACCAAGCAAAAGACACTCTCTTACAGCCACCTCATCTTAGTCATGTAGTTCCCTTATCAGGTATTGGATTTTGTGAAGAACAGATGATTTATCAACTAGGTATTATCTCCTCACCTCATCTATAAAACCAGGTTTGCTTACCTGGTAGCATCATCATGCTTCAAAGGACTGTACTTGAATAGGATATTATCAAGGTTTTACAATTCTTTATTGATTGTGTGCTAGGAGCAAAAATTTCTCATCGCCTTTTGTGGATTTTTAGAACTTTTAACCAGACCCAGCTACCTATAGAGATTCCCAAATATCAAACAGAATCCCTGAGCTTTACACAGAGAGATCCCCCAAATTGTCACAAGCCCTTAGATAATCATAAGCAGTGAGGATTAATGCTGTGTAAGGAGGAAGAAGAAAATAAAATGAAAAGGTAGAGTGCTTTTGTGGGAAAATTTCATTTCCCTGACACTTCACTCTTATTTTTCCTTTCACATTATGCTGTAGTTTTTGTGTTACTTGTATACAAAAGAGTAATTACTTGTAACTACACAGCTGAGGTTTCATTGTGGTTTGCACTTATAGAAGGATTGAAATCTCTCCGTTTAATACTTCAATACGTGCATTTAGACCACACATTTGGCACAATAACACTTGAAAATTACAGCTGATTTTTTTTAAAATAATATTTATTTGCCTTCTGCAGAGAAAAATGTTAATTGTCCTCTTTTTCAAAATATTCACATCTTCTCCATGTTTGTGAATTCTTAAGGTTCCTGTGCATATTGCAAGCCATTCTTGCTGTAGGATAAGAACACAAGTAAAGCCAATTTTGAACTTTTAAAATTAAGCATATGAGGTCATCCCCTTATTTGTCACAGCCCAACTGAATTTGACAAGAGATTTGTCAGAGAGAGCTGTTTCTGATTTTGTTTTTAAAAGTGTGTGTCCTGGATTAATATCCTGATGAAACAAAGTTTTCTTTTATCACAGGTGTCTATTTAGTTTTTCAGGTGGATTTAATTTTCTTCATTTTTTTCTCAATGTTTCTGGCTATGTCCAGCATATTACATCATTGCACCTAGTACTGGCATTCCAACATTAACTACATAATATCAGACAGAACTATTTTATGTAGTATTTACTGCAAAAAAGTTTGTCAGAATAAAAAGCTTCAGGTACATCAGTTTTAGCAGGAAAAAAAGTAAAAAAAAGTGTGACCTGAGTAAAACTTCTGAATTGCCAACCTACAATTCTGCTGTTCAGCAGACTACATTATCTAATAACTTCTGCAATCCAGGGGTTCATCTTAAAGTCTGTTCTTTTCACTGTTCCTACTGAAGGCTGTGCCTGAACATCACTCTTCTGATTAGAAATGGTCTCATTTGTTTCTTCATCAATAATATTCTTAAGTGCTAATCTCTTCTGTTCACAATTTGCTGTATTTATGTACAACATTCAGTTTCTATTTAGTTGAACCAGATTGTCTTTTAATATCTTTTCATAAAAGAAGTTCTGCATTACCCTGATGACATCTATGATCCATTGCATTTTGATTTAGGCTGTCTTAAACACTGATGGACAGAGTTTTATACATGTCATTCTCGTAAACTCTCACTAGTAATGTGCATAATAACATTAAATCTCTCCATCCCATTTAAACACTGATGAAGATGGGATTTGCCTTACTTTCTTTCATGACTTTTCTATGTTGATATCTTATAGTTTGTCCTGCGCTCACTACTAATAATTTTTTCTCATGGTGTACAACTTATAATTCTCAAACTACCAGATATACCAAAAGTTTTTATTAGGCTGTGGTACACGATCTTGAATTTCATTATCTTACAATACAACACCATTTCTTGGCTCCAATACCTTCTGTGTGCTGTTTGCAAGTTAGGAACCAACAGTAAATTTAACATTTTTTATTTTTTTCCCTAAGATTAATATTGAAATTATTTAAGAGATACTGAAATAATGAGAGTGATTCTTAAAGAATCTAGCAAATTCCATGTTATCCATGGATCTCTTTTCAACATAAGCCCTCTTCCTTTAGGAAGTCCTTATTCACTTCACAATTTTTGTACTAGTTTTCATCTCTTCCATCGAAATAGTTGCCCATATAAGGACACCTGCTTCCAGACAGCTGGCCTTAAACTCTGGAAAAAGCAAAGGTGTTAAATGAGATGGTGGATGAGGTGTCAATTGTTTATGATAGAAGGATAAAGGTACAGTAAAATTAAAAGGATAGAACAGAAAAACATGTATGGCTAGCCTGGTGAAAGTCCAGTCCGTCTTCTGTACTAGATTTCCTGCTTACAAATGGCCTAAGACTATAACTCAGAGAAAAATCAACATGCCTAGAGAGGGAGGAGAAAGGACCTATTTTCAATGCTTTCAACTTGTTCCTTCTATTTTTGGAAATTCTCCAGATTCCTTATCACAGAACTCAACTGCATGGGCAATTTAATTCATGAGTCATCTCTGACTTTTGTATAGCTATGTGTCCGTAAAAGCATTCAGAATTTCAAAGCCTGGATTTCTTACATTGTTTTTATTTATTGAAGTACAACTTTATGTTTCTACTAAATGATTAACTTCCTTGCTGATGCCTTATTGGCATTAAAAGATGGACGGTTTTATTACATACGGATGCATAGTTCCACTACTGCAACATCTGAATTTATATGGACACAGATTCATTGGAAATGTTTTACGTAATACGTGTGTTCATACTGTGGATCATTTAAAGTTTCAGTTCTGCAACATCTAGACAGTCAGTCTTGCTGCATCTCTGTCAAAGACTTTGGATGAAATTTTCATCACACAAAAGTCAAAGAAATTCTGCTAGTTCCTTTGTCAGGGCTAGGATTTCATTCACTGAATTTTCTCTGAGGTTTCACTGTATTTGACATGACATTCCTAGTTACAGTAGTTTATATAAAATATAAACATAGACATTTTCTAGATTTTTTTTCACAAGAAAATTAATTATATTGAAGGAAGAATATTTTATTATAAGATCAATCCTGATCTAGTGAAACTAAAAGGAAGTGATAGTACTACAGCTATGTGAAATATCCAGGCCTGAAGGCCATATGACATTTGTTTGATTCAAAGCTCAATACTCAAAGTTTGGTCACAGATATTAATCTAGTAAGGTTCATGAAGTTGGTCTGATTTATGACTAATTCTGGCCACTACACAGAAACTGTGGTTTCAGTTGAATTATGATTATTTGTTACAGTCTGAAGCACAGACTAAAACTCCAGGCATAAAGAGTCTTTTGCCTTGATTTTCAATTAATTTTCAGGTGAAAAATAATGGGGCAGATCTCCCTTTCTGTACTCAAGTCACTAGAGTTCATTAAGAGTGAATTTGATTCAACTTCTCATTCTCCAAAGACCTTTTTTTTGCAGCTTTGTAAAAAAAGTGAGACTATCTAGACAAATGTGTGTTTTAATCTGCATAAAACTTATGGGAACTTCATCATATGAAACCTCAGGGCTTGACATATGCAGCACCTGGTATTCAACACAGTACCAACCTTTGAAATACTCTAGAGAAGTACGTCTTTTCTCATGTTTATTTAGTAATTGAGTATTGTAATTCCTGACATCTAAATTATCATTAAATGACTTTTTCTTATTGAAGTCACAAAGACTGTTAGACATTCTTATTAACAATGAAGTCACAAGTTACTCAGAAGGCATCAATCGTGTTGAAAGATGACAAATTTATTTTCTGAAAATGGGGCAATTCTGTCATTCCTGAAGGGCTACTGAGGGCATTCCAAACAAGTGTAGGTAATTTTTGAAGCTGAAGCATTTCGCCATATACTCTATTTCTGATTTTTAAAGTTGTCCTTGATTTTAAATACCCTCACTCATATGTCCCTTGCGCTGCTCTAATTGTGTCACCAGAGTCAGTGAACTGAAGAAAGAAAAGAGAAAAAATAAGAAAGGTGAATGCACAGTCACAGCAAGGACTAAGATGATCCAAAAGAAGACATTACTCCAAATGGTTAGTAGAGCAGAGTTGTACCTCTACAGGCTCAGAGCAGACTATAACTAAAAGTAAAATTGCTTTTGTAGTTCTCTCATCCTGAAAACCGTCAAAAATTATCTATAAACACCTAGAGTAAGTTGCAGACAGCACTGGTATCTACAATACACCATCTCTGAACATCCTCCAGAAGCTGTGCAGTTAGCCAAAGAATAAAGCATATTGCAGACTTGCCCTTCAGAACGTTGATGCATTTCCTGCTTCTGGAGGAACAGACATGAGATCACTGGGAGGAAAACTCGGTACACCACAATGCTGAACAAAGACCTTTATTGTTTTCCTAGGCCTGAAGTTTCAGCTGAAATGTGGTTTATAATGCTGCAAAATTATAGGTCAGGTAAACCTCATTGCAGCTCTTGGGTATAGCTGTCCCTCTTCATTTAAGATAGATGTAAGAAGTCGTTATGCTCCTTTGCAGAAAGAAGTAGCTGGAATGACTGTAGTCTCTAAACCCCAAACACAATTACATGTGTCTGTAGAAAACAAAAGCTTGAAAGAGCCAGTTCAGAATGTGAATGAAGTAGGTGACGTGGTTTTGCTGGTTTAAGCAGGAAATAAATACAAGTGAAGCAAATAGGGCAAATATGTGAAGAAAATATGTAGGACATATGTAAACATGCAGAAACAGCCAATATGTAGAAGGAGCTAATGTCAAATTACTGACAAAGAACAGGTACTGCAGAGAAAACTGACAGGTTTTGGCCCCTGCTGGCACAGACTGACATGGGTTGAACATGGACTGACATGAGCAGCACAAAAGAATTCCTGCTACTCCAGCCAGTAAATAAGCTTCATTGGGGCACAACTTGAATGCTTCTATGTAAACACACATAACAAGGGGAGTAAACAAGAAGAGTTAGTGACATTCAAACACCTGCAAGGCTATGATCTTACTGGCATTACAGAGACGTGGTAGAGTGGTGTCGTGGTTTAAACCCACGCAGCCGCTCGCTCACTCTCCCCCTTCTTCCTCCCCCTGCTCCCGGAGGGATGGGGAGGAGAATCAGAGGAATGTAACTCCCACAGGTTGAGATAAGAGCAGTCGAGTAACTAAGGTATAATACAAACCACTACTGCTACCAATAATAATAATAATGATAAGGGAAATAAGGGGAGAGGACACAACCGCTCACCACCCGCCGACCGATACCCAGCCTGACCCGAGCAGCGATCTGGGCATTCCGGGTAACTCTCCCCAGTTTATATACTGGGCATGATGTGCTGTGGTATGGAATAGCCCTTTGGCCAGTTTGGGTCAGGTGTCCTGTCTCTGCTTCCTCCTGGCTTCCCCTCCTCCCTGGCAGAGCATGAGACCAAGAATGTCCTTGGTCGGAGCAAACATTACTCAGCAACAACCATCAGCATTATGAGCGGTGTTCCCAGGCTGAAAGTCAAAACCACAGCACTGCACCAGCTACTAAAAAAGAGAAAAAATGACTGCTGTAGCTGAACCCAGGGCAGGTGACTCCTGTGACTGGAGTGATAGAATAGAAAGATACAGGCAGGGGAGATCAGGAGGGGGTGTTGCTCTCTATGTTAGTGATCAGCTGGGGTGCATGGAGCTCTGCCTGGGGATGGATGAGGAGCCAACCAAGAGCTTATGGGTCAGGATTAAAGGAAGGGCAGGGGCAAGTGATATTATAGTAATGGAAATGTTCAAGTCCAGGTTGGATGGGGCTTTGAGCAACCTGGTCTAGTGGGAGGTGTCCCTACCCATGGCAGGGGGATTGGAACCCCTTCCAACCCAAACTGTGCTGTAAGTCTTTGACAAAGAGAAGCTTTTCGATATGTATAATTTCTGCTGTGCTCAAGGAAACAGGGTTTTTTTTTTTATGTTGCTTTTTAGAAATGACTGCACTGAAAAAAAAAATCAATCTCTATTAACAGTTCCTTCTTCTAATGGGAATAGTCTATCTACAAACTCCCAAATTCTGACCAGCCATAGGGCACAATAACAAAACTATGTGACAGAGTGATAAATCTCAGATGTAAATATACATGCTATTATTAAAGTGGTAAATCTCAGATATGAATATACGTATCGTTATTAATTGATTTACAGAATTCCTACCTCACATTTTCAGAGGTACACCTTCCTTTACGTTGTCCATAAGAATTATTTATGCTTTGGGAGCTGAAACTGGTATATATAGCTACCATTCAAATACCCCAAAGACCTGCTGAATCAAAAAGACGTTCCTATACAAGAGAAAAAGTTTTTAATTCTCATCTTTTATATGAAGATTTAGGTGTCTGTAACCTTCCCAACACACCTACACCCATTCTCCAGTAAGCTTAGGACGAAATAAGAGAGAATGTAAGCAGGTATCTTTTGAATTTGCCCCCTGGAGCCTTGAAAAAAGCTTAGCAAAGGAGAGAGCCTTTGCAGTAGTGAGCTGACAGTGGCTTGGAGCAACTGGTGAAGGAATACTCCATTGTCTTGTACAGGGAGATAGGATTTTGTAGTTTCTTGTAAACAAACAGGATAAGCTCAAAGAAACAGCCATACAAGAGGACAACTCATCAAGCTTTGACCAAGTTTTAGTTCAACTCACTGAAGTATAAGTACATTCCTGATACATACGGACCAGGAAACAGTTGTCTCAAATTATATTTTCCAAATCAAACCTTGAGGATAATTCAGATAGTGCACACATAACCAGTGACTTCATTATTTATCAGTGGATTTTTTTCTATACCTGTAAATAAATGAATGAACTTACGTGGAAGATGCAACACACTCATGAATGAAATATTCCCAGTCTGAAAGAATAAAACCTAAATATTTCAAATGGACATCTCTAAGCTGTCTAAGTATTACAATATCAGTAAGGACTCCCAAACTCTTCAAGCGTAACATCCAAAGATGGAACTCATTGTTTCTGGTTTTTTTAATTTGCTACATAAATGCATAGCATACTATGGTCCCTTTAGGGCAGTTGGTCATTACTGTAAATAAGGTAATTATAGGTGTTTAAAATAAACACACACATGTTTTTTATTCAACAGCAAAAAGAACCATCTTGAAGAAGACATCAGTGATTGCTCAATAGGTCAATACACAAAAAACTTCTGGCTCTTAAAAAAGCACATGAATGCCATGCTGGAACTGATCAAAGATATGGTACTCTGTCTCCAATGTTCATCTGCTTTCCTATCTTTGGCCACTAAGCAGATGTTTAAAGACTGTAAAAAATGTGTGTGTATAAAGTAGTCCTTTCAGAAACATCCTCCTATCTTCTCATATTAAAAAGCGTAAAGGTTTTCTAAAACAGGTTCTCTACAGACTTGTCATTTTTAATAGCCACTGATGGGCTGAATGAAGAAAGGGCAACAGAAGCAATGATTTAACACTTATTGAAAAGGAACAAGTGGCAGCTACTGAATCTTCAGTGCTACCACTTAACAGCACTCTGGGTTTTTCCTCAGAGGTCTCCTATCTAATTACTCAACGAGTTCAACCTGCTTAGCTCCTGAGATCTGACAAAATCACAGACTGAGGTAGAGCAGTTGGGATTTAACTTTTATTTATAAAACTTAATTAGAAGATTTTTTTCTTTTTCTATTTTTTATCTTCTTTATTTTTTCCAGCTTTTCACTGTTAAAGTCACATAACACTCTACATATGCACATACAAACACATAAAAGGAAGAGTAAAAGCAAACCACAACAGTCAGTGAAGTTACTTGCTATAGAAATAGCAGTGCTGGCATTAGCACTTCAAAGGGAAAATATATTTTAAAATTTAACTGCCTGGCAGATGCAGCAGATATAGAACAGGAACGAAAGAGAGGTAAGGAGGGAGGGAGAGTAGGAAGGGGAGAAAATGAGTGGGGAGGGATAGGAAAGCAGATGAACTGTACATTAATTCAAGGTAAAAATAGCCAAACTCTGTGTACTGGCAGTGAAATGTTGGCAATGTGGAACCCAGCAGCAAAATTCCCACCGTCTTCAGGGTAATCTATTTTCCACTCTGCATCAATGGTTTTACGTACTACACTGTGTCAACACAATTCCTCAATGTAATTATTTCCTTGTAGTTCATAGTTGCCAATCATTTGTTCTACAGTAATTCTACAAATATTGTGAAGTCAAGAAGGAAACTGACCCTCACTACTGTTTTCAGCACTAGATTAGAAAATCAGGATAGAAACCTGCTGTTTTTCATGGCATAAATTGCTATTCACAGAATAGTTTTATGCGAACCATAGGTAGCTGTTCATTATATATCAAGCGCCTGTATTTTAGGCGACTGGTACAGAGTTTCAGCCTCCTGATTCTTGGGATATTTTATCATTTACTACACTTCTGAACTCCAGATGCAGTAGTGTTTTCAAAGGGAGGGATTTCAAATATTATGTTTAGTCTGTAATGTGAGATATATGGAATGCTTAGTCAGTCTACATTGATGCATAACTGATTATTCTTCAGCCTGAAAAAATATTCATGGGAAAGTATTTTACATACAGTCAGTCTGATTGCTGTGGTAACACTGAATAACCTTATCTGGTTCATTAAATCCATCTATGATAGAATTTTTTCTTTTCCTGTTCTTTGCCAATAGTAGTAATAATCATGTAGGTAAATCATTAGGCTATTACAACTTTGTCATTCACTTCCAGATCTGTTCTGAACAGAGTTTAGATAGCATGGTTAAAAAGTTACTATCCTTGTACCACTATTGTTCCAGAAGATTGTTCAGGTGAAGTGCATTACAGCAAATATAAAAAACCTACCCATGTCAAAATAATTTACAGGACAACCTTTGCCTTGGTATCAGTGGTCCATTTTATAAGCACTGCATGACATCATTTCACATGAAGCTTTGAAGGAAAGGAGATGTATTGTCCTCAGTGCTCTTAAAACAACTGTGGCAGATGCATACACCTTTACAGTGGGGAATCAAACTTCATGAATCAGGTAAAGTTTTCTGAGTGGCATATGGAAAGTGTGTATGAGCTCATAGCTCCAAAGGTACCTACTTTGTGGAGAAGCTCAAAATGCAGAAAATGGCAAAGGGTGACCCATGAACTTGTGGGATCATAGCTGAAGGGCTGTATGTGGCCCTTTATAAGGACTGTAAAAGAATGAACGACAGAACTTTGCAACTTAAGAGGGCACAATTTCAATTTAGGCTTTTTTAGTAAATTATTTTTTCTTCTTTGTAAGCAGGAAAAATGGGAACCAAGTAGTCTGTTAAGAAATAAATAACTTACCAGTTTTGTTTTCTTCAGAAAGTTGCATTTAAACTTAGCTTTGTCCATGCAGATGCTCAGAAAATGTTAGATGAGGATAAAAACTCACCATGATTTAAGAGATGTCAATAAAAGATACAGAAAAGACTAATGCAAAGAACAGGGTAGATCCACTGTTTTCAAAGAAAAATGTGAAGTCTTACTGATCAGCCAAGTGAAACAGAGACTAACTGATAGATGATTATGTTAACAGTGATCATATCCCATACCTTTATCGTATTCGCTCCATCTTTTACATATTTCTTGCTGCTTACGCCTCCATTTCTTTAAAGTTCAGGCCATTTAAAGTCCCCTTATCTGTATGGTTGGGTTGACAGTTATTTAATTAAATTTTATAAAATCAGCAGTTTTGCTTCATGGACTTCAAATGTTGAAGTCCTTGGCTGAAAAACAAAGGCTTCATAGCAGAAAAGTCTCAAGGACACAAAACTCCAACAAAACAATCCCCCCCCCCCAAACCCCCAAACCCACCAAAAAAACAAACAAACAAGCAACACCTCAAAAAACATTTAAAGGAGAATGCTCAGGGTTAAAAATAACAATATAAATATATCTAAAATGCAAATTATTCAATTCAATATATAAAAATAGTGTGGCCTCCATTTTCACGTATGTAGCTATAATCATCCTGGGTTAAATGAATCTGAGGAAAAGTGAAAGGTTGTAAATATAAAATTATGAAAAATAATACTTGTAATACTTCTAAGTGAACTAGTTACACCTTGTTCAGCTCCCAAACTACTTTATAGACTGACTCAATTTTACAGTAGCCTGCGACAGCTCCCTTAATACACTGTAGATTTCAAAGTCAAGAGCTCTCAGCTCCTTAAAATCCTTGTTTTCCCACTAAAAACATTTTTAGTTGTTTACACATGTATCATGAGGTGGACCTCTCACATCTGTGCTTACTTTTGTAGAAGTGGACTGAGACTTTGTCACTGACCCATGACAGAGGAAGTTGAAAACATTTGACTGAAATGCATAAGATTTGCATTACAGAATCAAGATCAATATTGCTTGCTTTGAGGAAAACTGTCCTTGCTTGAAACAGCCTAACTACAAAGTATCAGAAAAGAGAAGAACAAGAAAATACATACTTTTTATAGGTGGGGAATTGAGGAAATGACAATAATAAAAACAAAAAAGGGTGGCCCTTGACTTCATTTAGTTTTTTATATTTGCAATAGTTTTTGGTATTTCAGTTAGATTTATTTTTTTTTTTTTGGTGAGTATATACATTAAATGGGTCACTTTAACATATCAGATCACTATGTATGTTTTAACTAAATAGAATCCGCCTCCATTGGATTCTAACCCAGTAAAGAATCTTACTAGTATTTAAAAGAACAGGTTGATATTAAAAGAGCAATTTACCATACTTGTCAAAAAAAGAAATCACCTAAAATAAGAAAATAATGGTATTTATGTTCTTCTGATGTTAATTATTCCTTTTATTGTGGGTTCTAATCTCAAATAATAAACCTTATATTCTATTGAGAATCCTTGCCTTCAGTTAGGGATACATAACTCATGCCACAGTCAATTACTTCACAGCTGTGCCTGTAACAGTGGAAACCTGCTTAATTAGACCTCTCTCCCTAAAAAACACAAAGAATGATAGTATTCTTGTGGTTTTAGGTACTGCATAATGTTTTCAAACCTAAACAAAAGGCATATGAGCAACATAAACCCTCCACTATTAAGGCATAATACTTTGTAGGCAAAGGCTACCACGCAAATTAACATAGAAAATAATGGATCTGTTTGCCTTAGAAATGTCTGTAGATAGACTTAATTGCTTATTAACTCTACAGGTAGAGATAATTAAAAAGATTTAAAAATACCACCTCCATTTTGACATGACCAAGCTGTGCAAAACTGGGGCCCAATTTTTTAGAGTGGTTTCTCCTTTCAACACATAGCTGACGTTAATGAGGTATCTGTAGGCACTCATCCCCTAGAAATTTTCTTGTACTGAGTCTAAGTATATACTAATATAATAACTAAATGCAGTATTCTTATACTAAGTATCCAGTATTTGAGACATCAAAACCACAGGCACCTTTTCAAAATTTTGTTTGGTATAGCAGACCTCTTTTCTTGAACACTCTTTACATAATCTGGGTCTTCTGATGCCATTATACAAGCAAGATATAACAAGCACAAAAACCCCCACTCTCCTAAAAATTGTCTTCAGTCATTCCCTAGCTCAATTTTGCTGGTTTTAAATAAAATGTTCTTTTTAACTTTTTTGAGTTTGCTTCCAAGAAACAGTTCCCACACTCAGATCAATCCTCCATAGAAAGCATTCTGGAGATTCCAAAACATATGTGCAATTAGTTGTCATTGGGGATCAAAGATTGTCACTGAGGATCAAAGCTGGTTTGGGGAGCAGAATGGTGGTGCATCCTCTGGAAATTTAGTGAAAGTTTATGTCATAGCATTCTTTTAAACAGTAAATGTTCAAAAATAATTTCAAAGCAAGCCAACAAAAATCTACAAGCTTTCTATGCTGTATCATTTATTCAGCAGATCTGCCACTAATGGCAAGGCTAGCTTTGCATGTGTATAATTTGTTAATTATTTGCTAATAGATATCTAACTATATTAAACATACTTTAAAAACATAAATATAAGAAGCTTTTTTCATTGTTCTTGTTTTGTGGCTTCCCTGCCCCCCTCTGGGTATTTGACAGTTCTGGATGTGCAGGGTTGTCCTATGTATCCGAGGGACTCTATATGGAAAATCCCCAAATTAAGCCTTCTGATTGGAACTAACTAAAAGACTTGAGTCCAAGCTTCCTCAATGGCACACTAAATCAGATGGTGTTAAGACAGGTTACACCTACACTCTATTTTACAACCAAATACAACTTCAGCCTGCCCACATTTTGAGCTGGTTAGAGGAAATCATCTTCAAAACAGAAGCCATGGGTTGCTGTGATATAGGGTGTTGTAGCTTTGCTTAGTGTTGTGCTAATGAAGCTATATAGCTGCTGGATGTCTCATATCTAGTGAGAACTGGATCATGTTGCTTCAGAGAATGGGCCGGCAGAAATCATGTTTGCCTTTAAAAGCTCATAAAAATATACATTACAGTGGAAAAAGAACAAACCTCAGAATTTTTCCTGAATAAGTCCAAAACTTATGTTTCTTACTATGTTTTTTTGAATTATTATTATATACCTTATTTTTCTGTCTGCTGTGGAAGCAGGCGTCAAAGTTGAAAGTAAATATGTTCACATAGCATTTTGGTCAAGTTCTAATCTGGGTCATTTTGCTCAATTTATTCACAGATGTTAATTTCATGATTATGCAAAACCATGATCTAAAGCAATACTTATATACTTAAAATAGAATTTTTAAAAATTAGACTCACCCTCTTCCCCCCCAGTTAGCCAAGTTAGCAAATGATAAAGTGATATTTTGCGTTGACATGATATATAATTTATGATGCCAAGCACATATGCCATCTGTTGACTGTTGACAATGCCTATTAATCTGACATTTTCAGAAACATAATAGCAATTAAAATATTACTAAAAATCATTGAATACAATGGGCAATTATCACAATTATGTAGATAATCACAGAAAAGAAGGTATACTGCATTGGTTATTTTATTTATGCCTTTAAAATCTGCATAACTTGCAAGAAATCTTTTGTCTATTTAGAGGATGTGAAGGAACATTTTATCACTGTGATTTTCAGTGCATATTTTATAACAGTGTTTCAGATGCACTTGAGCATGAAGGAAAAAAGGAGGGACTTCCAAATGTCCGCACCCCAGGTCTTTCTTATAAATGTCTCAAAGTTTTTGTTGCTTCCTCATAAGTGCAGTATCTTTCAGTAGCACAGAATGTGATCAACAGGACTGCAATTCACGTATATAAGACAAAAGGAACCAAGATAAGGGATGCTGGAGTAAGCATCTAAGCTACATGCACAAGGCCACTGAAGTCGTGACAAAAATTGATTCTTGTTAGTGGGAGCACTGTGGCTACATTTGTCTCTCATTTCATCTATGATCCCTAAATAAGATTTTCTTCACTGCTCATGTCTACCCAAAGTATTAGCTCCATGCAAAATCTCATACTATGCAATTGCAGTCTCCAGCATAATAGAAACAGTGTTAGATGGGCTTCCCAGGCACTGAGGTCCTGAAAATTTACCTTCAGCTGTAAGTGTGCAGCAGTATGGATTGAAAATAAAATAATTAAAATGTAGGCATTAAACAGTTATGCACATGTACTCCATGTATTTTTCATAACATTGTTGCTTTCTAAATTTGTAATAACCTTACAGTAACTCCCTCTTATGCATATTTGATGTGAAACAGTACTTCTAATAGAATAGTTGAAATGAACTGCGATAAGTCCATTTTAGGTGTTTTTCTCCTTTGCAAAATGACCAGAAGTTGCAACCTGTGGGTTAGGTTCATTTAGATGAGAAGACTTAACACCTCAAGACAAAAATAAACAGTCCTGAAGTTTAGGGGAAAGAAGGAGAGATTTTTTAAATTTATTGTGATTCAGCAAACTTAAGCATTCAAGTTCCAAGGTTGAACTTTGATCTGTTTGCTGTTTGTTGCTGTTTGGGTTTGGTTGGGGTTTTTGGTTTTTATTTTTTTTAGGACACTTGGGGCCTCTGGGAGGAATCTCCACAAAGAAACTGCTGATTCTTCAAGGACAGCTTTAAGAAATCCGAATTCTCAAATATTGGACACACTATTCTGTGGTCAAGAAACACAAGGGAAAGCCCTGCTTATAAGCCAAGTTCTTCTTTTTGATGGTCTACCCACTTAGCAAGACCTCATTGTCAGCCCCCTTTCCCTGGAACAGCTGGTGTCAGGAAACGCTTTCCTTGTCTTCCCTTTTTCTTTCCTTGAGTATCTTATTAAACTCCAATTTTTACAGCTAGGTTGGCAAGGTAGCACCTTGGACCTCATGGTGATGAAGGAAGTGAGATAAAAGTTCATGAAAAAGCCCAAGAAAACCCCAAATAACTTTTATAATGTATCATGTCAAAGCTCAGTTCATACGATGTTTCAGGAACCTGTCACAAAGCATTCAACCTCAGCAGGCTTTGATGTACCTTCAGACATGGTCCTGGCACAAAAGCTTACAGTGAAGTAGAATTTCCTTGCAGCAATTATTTTCTGCTTTGTAGAAACAACACCTCAAAAAGACTCCTGAGAGTGAGCTGATGATAGTGTGGCCTTTTTCTTGTTAAAGTCAGAGTCTTAACATTTTAAAGTTTTTAATAAGCATTTTAGTATAGTTTGCTAGCATGGAAGCTGCTCATTATGAGATAATCATTTCAAAGAATTGCTGAAAGTGCTTAAATGTTAAATACATGCTACTGTAAGCAAATATTCACAAGTCTTTCAAAACAGATGTTTGAGAAATGGTAGGCTGTCCACTCATGGTAGCAGTACACAAAGGACATGAAGAAGTAGGCCTTAATAATAAATATGCTCACAACTACATGAATGCTAATCCACGATATTTATTTTTTTATTTTCAATTAAATGCAGAAGGCAGCAATAACCCTAATAGTTTCTGTAAGTCCAAGTTCACTGCAGATACTAGTAATTCCTGGCTCTCCTCTGTTCTCTCATTCATCTGTCCCTGCAGCTTTCCTACCCACTCTCACACCCCTCCCACTCCCCCGACACCCACTCACACCCCTTGTTTTCTGCTGTCAGTGAGGGCTATGCATATTTTCAATCTTTGTGCACACACCTTTTTTTTGTTTCTCCCCCCCAGCTCCTTTCTGTTATGGCAAAAGCTTCATCATCCTCTCTTCCGCCTTTTGTTGTTGTTTTTCTTGAAACATCCCCAAATCAATAGCATTCTGTTGACTGATTCCTAGAATATTCCCTGGTATTGACTGGGTAGGACATTCAGCAGATACAGCATTACAAACAGAGAGATGTTATTACATTGTTGGTCTTACCTTACAAACTTAAAGAACTGGTATTTTTTATGTTCCAAGTTTTACTTTTTATTCTTGTGCTTTTTGGTTGGTTTTTTGTTTGTTTTTTTTTTGTGCTACCTTGTTTACAGCCAGTATTCTTTGACAATCTGATATGTGAATACCATATGGTTTTATTTGTGGTGGATACATTTGCTCATATCTGAATATGTAGCACATAGTATGTTGTGGTTATTAAGGCATCTGGGTGAGAGATCTCCACAGTACTGAGTTCAAAACCTAGGTACCTAGGTAACAGACACACCTTTATACCTGAATATATTACCATTACAGCAAAAACATTCACCTGTCAAGTCAGTGACACATTTTTCTCATTAAATTAAATGGATGGGATCTTTGACCTTAGCACTCTGAACACAAGATTGAAACAGAACTATTTGGTGTAGTTAAAATCTACCATTAATTTATATCACAAAATTCCAAGATAGTAAATATATTACTACAGCATTATACTTAGCCTGAGCTTATTTTTCTACTTGCTGAACCTGGTGCGTTTTCAGGGGTTTTTTTGTGGTTTTTGTTTGTGTTTGTTTTGTTGTGGTTTTCAATTTGTTTGTTTTGGCTGTCATTTGTTTTGTTGTTGTTAGTTTTGTTTATTTGTTAACAGATGATTTCTAACCAATCTCTGTTTCCTCAGAAAGTCTCTCAGCCTTTTACTATACTGAATTGGTGCTAAGACAACCACTCTGATTTGTTTCCAAAAGTGAATTAGAAGAGCAGCTCTGCACAGACAATCAAACCCTGACATCCAGTCTCCCTTAGCTACATTTTTCTGTACTTCTAAATTTTATCGTTATTACTCATTTATTGTAACCTCCTTTGGCTTTTGATATACCCAGAGCTTTTTAGCTTGTCTCCACAAATTTCTCATGACCCTCTGCTTCTGTTCACAACTGTGCCCCTCCCCTCTTTCTATTTTCATATATTTTCTTTTCATGGTGAACCACCCACAAACCATGTCAGAAGCTCAAAATACGAAACAGAGTTTGCTGAATCAGCAAGTGCCTTGGAAAATATAATTGAAAAATTCTTTGCTGCTAGGGAAACAAAGAAGAAAAAGGTTTTTTCTTTGCTCAAACGTCCAAATTAGACTCCTCAAACTCCTTGTAATATGAATACATGCGTGCACTAGTTTTTAGTGCTTAACATTTGTATTGAAGTATATCTTAGTTAGATATCCCTTCAGTTAACACTCTCTGGTATCTCTATAAGATGGGACTGAACTGTATGGATTATTCCTGTATTTGATGATTTGTCTGTTGTAAACAGGGTATGCCAGGATATTTGGAGTGAGAAACCAGCTTGGTTAGTCTCAGTAGAGAAGTTGCAGAATTTACCCATCCTAATGGCACAGGGACTCTTTTTTTATTATTTGAAAATACCTGTGTTCAGTGTGAGTGGCAGAGCTGAATCAGAAAGGCCAGTCGTTTTCTCCCCATGGGCCTTGCTTCATTAGGGAACTAGGAGAGTAGCTGAAGATTTCCGTGTCTGCAGAACTGAACCCTTAAAACTTTTTATCCTTTTATAGTACGCTGTTGAAGTTAAAGAAAATCTCTATCATTAGTTTACTTCACCAACCTGATCTGCCACAAGAGGGCAGAGGCCTATATCACTCAGCTTCATTTACCGTCACCTAAGACTGTCAGGGATCTTTAATGGGAAAATTTATCATGGTTTAAATACCAGGGTGAAAAATGAAATTCCATTAACTATTTTGAAATGGCTTTAGGCTAAAAAGCCAAATGCAGTAACACAGCAACGAGTACAGCTGCCTCAGTTTGTTTATAAAGCATTAGTTACTATGCAATGATGCAATATGGGGGCTTTATATAAAAATAATGTGTATGGAGCAAGGCTTTGTTAGTTTGAAAAAGGTGTCAAGCCAAGATACTGAAAATTTTATGTAAATAGGATCAATTGTTTCATTGCAATAAATGGGTAGATTTTGGAGTGGGAAGATGTTCGGAGTCTAAAACTATCATGCTAACTTTATGGCAAGTCACACTTTTCGTGTAAATTACTTCATGGCTCCTTTCTCTTTGTTTTACTTTTTTTTAATTTTTTTTTTTAATAGATACACCTAGAAGTGTTTAACTTATCTGCATTTGATTAACCTCACAGTAAAATAAATTTTATTAAGACATTTAGCAAGCTATACTCAGTAGTTCCCACATGTATGCTCTCCTCAATTATCTCTTGTGCTTTACTGGAAGAAGAACAACAATTGTAGTTTGTATCCCTGAATCAGCAAAAATATGAGAAAACATTTTTCTGAAACTTAATCTAGTCTTAAATGACATTCCAGAGTTTTTGTCAGTAAGGTGTTTGAAAAGTGCTAGTTTAGCAATACAATTTAGCTGGCTAAAATTAGTGAATCTGCTGCTATAGGCATAAATAGGTCTTTTTTTAGAAGAGACAGTAAGTATTAGAAACAATGGATACATGATTCTCTGACCTGCTGTCATTACAACACACTGCTGCCTTGTGGCTGATTGGGTAGTAGAGAAATTCAAATAATTACAATAACATGTTATATTCTGCACTGGTACAATGGTTTTGATGAAAAATGAGGAAATGAAAAAATCAAAACTCACTGTTTTCACACTGGAGAGATTTGTGTTGCATATACTGTCTTTCAATGCATCAAAACTTGTTATAAAAGTTGATGGAAGTATGACTTAATGATTTGTGGGTTTAGATCTGCTCCATATTTGCCATCTTCTACTGTTGCTTCATGAAAGAACAAAATAACGCAGAATTTTTTCTCTACACAGCCACTTGTAAACCTTGCTTATAATTAGATTTAATATTTTTTTCCATAGTTTATCAGCTGATTTAACTCCTGAAATGAAACCTTGGTATCAATAAGTGATGCATTTGTCATTAGCACATATTGCTTAAAAAGAGCATGAATTTCCCTTTCCTTTTACAGATATTGCAGCTGGAAAGCAAAAGCAGTTCTTGCCTGTCAGTATTTTTACTAAGTTGGTGGTTAGTAAAAGACTATGCTATAGAAGCAAGCAAGAGAGGAAAAGTTGCTCTTTGCAGTTTAGTGAAAGCATAGTCTAACATAGTTCAGATTTCTGTATAGCAAGATTGCTGCCATGTCCTTTCTCCAATGCCTTCCTAAGGACACTGTTAGACACAATTGCTAGGTGGAGATACAGCACAAATCCCAGCACATTTACAAGCTCACAAAACTGAGGATGATGATTGTAATTATAAAGGACAGCATGAAGGAGGTCATTACAAAATTCTGTTAAGATAACTGAGTTAGCACACTGCTCTGTCAAAATTGAAATTCTACCCATAAGAGGGAAAAAAATATCTAACAACCCTTTCTCTACCTTAAAAACTTTGAAAAAAAAAAAATAAAATTGGGAAGTCCCTGCATTTTTCATCTTGGTAAGCAGATTTCATATTCCAGAGGCTGGAATATACCCATTTCAAAAGATTTTATGTGAGAATTCTGTTGCACAATTCCATAGCCACTTACTAGGCACCTTGGCCTTCAGATTACGCCTTGGAAGCTCTTGTCCTAGACCACTGATAACATGGCTCCAAAAAGTACCATCCATTAAAGCTACTGGAGACTCTAAAAAAGGTGGGGGTTGTGCTTTTAGGATTTGAAAACCAACTAGTCTTCCATCTGGGAATCTGAATAACCCACAGTACCTGGCTTGCACACAGCCCTTGCATGCAGTTGCCCATGGGCTACCACAGAGCTAGTGAGGTCAGGTGAGCTGCTGGGAAACTAAACAGGGATTTTTCAGGAACTCTTCTGGTTTCATGCAAAAGATTGATCACTTTTACCACATTTCCATTTTTTTTTTCTTGACAAACCAATACTGCCTGATGGAAATACTCCATCAGAAATTTCCCAGCCAGGCCCAGCCTCTGTTATAAATTACCTCGTGACAGCACTAACATGGTTACTGCAGCAGAGACTGATTCCAGCTTATTTGCCCATTCTTAGACTAAGCCTTGGACAACTGCTTCTACCACATCAGCTGTGATTGTCACAGTTGGTCTGACTTATTTCCAACACTTGCAAGAATACTAATTCCTGAAAGACCATTTTTTGGGGAACAATAATTTAGTAATAAATAATGACAAACCTGATTCCTTAAAGTAAGGGTATTAACTTAAGTTTAAAAGAAAGTGACAAAGTATTCCCAACTTAGGCAGTAGCAAAAATGTAGGTGTCTGATTCTAAGAGGATGATCCAGGGAGTCACAGTTAGGTACCCAGGTTTCTGTCAGTAGTAAATACAGACAGACAAGAAAGTCAGCAGGCTTGCCCACAAAAACCCTTCTGTGAGTGTGTGTGGGGGTTCAGTTCCAGCCAATAGACCACTGTGAGCATAGCAATGAGCCTAAAAGCCCACCAAATGTGCTGGTGACAGTGTGGCATATTGAGGAACTCCATGCATATGGACTCCACAGACTGGCAAAATTTTCTGAAGACAGGCACTTAATTAGACAGGAGTCACTTTTTCTGGAACTCAGCTGGCTGATGATACCTGCCTTTTTGAAAATAACGCAATTAGGCTGATACGTTCAAAACCATTAAAACTGGGGTTCTGTTCTCCTTAGCCTGTGCAAATCCAAATGTATGCCTCCTACTTCCCAAATGTACATCCTAGCCACCAGTGTTGGAAAGCTACTTAGAGCACTCATGAAAATCAGGACCAGTGTATGCTAGTTTTGGACTAGAATACATCAGGAACTTTATTTGCATAGTTTCCCAAAATACAACCATACAATAGACACCTTAAGCTCTTTAGTCGGTCTTTTTCTGATATCAGGAGATGGCACATTTTGCTGAGTTAAAATTAATTGTAAATCCCCACAGATTTTGACTGAGACAGGTTATCACTGCAAAACAGTAATACCGAAGACAAAGAAATTATATACTGTGTTTTTCTTTTATAACTGGATTAACTTGTACTTCATTCATATTTTTAAATGTCATTTTTTTATTCAGAAGGTCAGCTGTTATTCTTTTACCCTTTGAATAAGACAGTTGTGAAGGGAACTAATTTAAAAAAGCTGTCATTTTAATGAAGTTAAATATTCTCGATTGTTTTTCTGCAAGAACCTTGCACATGCATAATATCTTAAAACCAGGCCTGAGTCCTAGCCATTAGTTTTGGCAAGTATAGAAGACATCTACAACATCTTTCTGCTAAACAAAGTCTGCCAGTTTTATTAATCTTTTTGCCACTTAATATGTCTTTATATTAGACATCTACCTCTCACACTACTCTCTTCAGACTTTCTAATATCTTTGGACCATTTTCAGAAACCTGAATTGGAATATTCCTTTCCCAAAGATTTAATATCAGTGAAGCTGTAAACAGCAAAGATGGATCTGAAAAGACTGTTCCAGATTTAGGACAATACCAGAACAGTTACATCATCACAGTCAATGATGAACGAATATACTGAAATTGTTCTGAAGCAGCAATTCAAACGAGAGTCAAATGAAATTCACAAGATGAAGTTGGCCAAAATCATTGTTGGGAAAGAAAAAAGTGAGTAGTAAAGGTATATCTGTGCCTATTAGCCTACACCGACATTTTCAAAAATATTTAAGTGACATTGGGAATTAACCCTATAATAAAAAAATCACAAGATCGGTTGCAGAAACTATGGAAGCTATTACCGTTTCTCAGGTGAGATGCAGGAAACAACAGTGTGACTGCTCCTCATTGGTTTCACTGCAAAGTGAAATGGGTTCCTGTAAACTTTAAGCAAACCTGTTCATATTTCCATTGAAAAGATACAGACAACACAAGCTTCATTGCTAAAACTTAGCTGAGCCAGCAATAGTTCCCAGCAAAGGGAATGGGAAGTTTTAAAATGGCAACATTTGAACTGTTTCCATTCATCAAGCAATACCCTAAGCTCCCGTTTAAAAAAAGGCCTTTGAGATGTCCATATCACACTGTAAAAACTTATGTAGAGACATTTGAAGTAGCCCCTACCTGCTCACTTTTTACTGGAAGATGCATGTTACACAGTGCCCTGCTGGCTACAGTCAAATGGTTGCATTTACCTTCCACAACGTGTAGGCTCTGAAGTCTCATAGATAACCTATGCCTACAATGGCTGTGCCCTTCCTTCTGCAGGATGGTTTACAATTGATCAATATGAGCTAAAACCTGGTCAGTTGACTGAGGCTGGAAATGTCAGAGAATGTTCTCCTACAGTGCTTCGTCTGCAGTCCTGGACTGCAATACAAAAATTCTCCCCTTTAAGATCCAAACCAAAACAACAAAACACGCAGATACCAATTACACCCTGGTATAAGTGTGCCATGGGTTTTGGACCAGACAGGTGATATTCCTTCAATCTTTAGAACTATCTCATTCCGAACTGGTATCAAAGATGTAAACTTAACAGATACTGCTATGACAACACATATTGTGTCATGGCTGTCTCTGTCCCACTAAAACTAACTATGTGGCTATTACAGTTTAGCTCATTTGAAAATATGTAACTCAAGTATGTTAGGGAACTCAAAGCAGTATTCTGATACACATAAATGTAAGCATTTTCAAATAATTAATTGAATTCATAAAATGTATAATGAAATATAATCACTGCAGACCTTCACTTCTAAAATGGTAATTTTAGACATTGATTGTTATATCACAGTGAACTGAAACAGTTGAAATTATTTAATTTGGAGAATGTCCTTTCAAAGCTGCTAGGTCTGTGCACTTGCTAGTTCTGGTATAATACAGTTTTCATCCTTTCTTGCCATGCTGCTAGTTCCACTGAAAGTACCTTATTTTTCACTCTTCTGTGTTAGATGAATTTTAACAATGAATTTCAGGGTTATTATCTTAACTCTTTCATGGCTTCATAACACAAATATTTCAACCTGTTGTACTGAACATTTTTCTTTTGTCTGGTGCACTGAACTACTTCAATAATTGCTGCGTCGTGAGGCACTTTGAAAACTGTATTAATTTGCACCATACATTTTTCCATTTGTGGTAGTACAATCAATGTCCTCAAGTAAACAACATTTAAATGCAGAATCAAATTATAGCAAAAGAAACTATTTAAATCCATACTGTTCCATGTAATAGCATAGAAACCTATACAGCTAGAACAGTCATGAGAAACCTTTCTAAGACTTGATCTTACTGAACTGTGGGAACAGTTTTAAAGGAAAACATATCTAGTGTGTTAATTTAAGAGCAGTACAGGCAAAATAATTTAAGTTTTGTATCTGGAATATATTTAATTTCAAAAGATACAATTAGAAAATACACAAGAATGAAGTATCAATGGCTAGCACGCCAAGAATTTGAGAGAGCATTGGGAAGATTCCAAGTAGTTTCCACTATCAAGAATTTTTTAAATTAAAAATTAACCAGAAATCTAATTTGATCAATATTCTTCAAACTTACATAAAAAAAGCTTATTGCCTGAGAATAACAAAAGAATTGCTGATGTTCAGAATACTACTTTTTTAAAACATCTGATGAAGGGAGCAATTTGAGATTACAATACAACTCACTATAAATCTTTAATTTACAAGACTTTCCCTTGAAAACCTGGGAAATGCTGATCTGTTACAACTTCAAGTTTTGGGCATTAGGAGTCTGTGCTGCAATACTATGATCTAATTTTTTTAAAGAATCAATCATAATGCTATAGACCAACAGTGAAAATGATTTTACTGAGAACAGAAGATAGTTGGCAGATCCTATGAAACATTAAAAGATGATAATTATGTGGCAAATGTCACAAAGAGACAATAAAAGCAAGACATAAGGGATTTCACCCATCACTGAATTAATTAAAAAAACCCACAAAACTGATGAACTCCAACTTCTATGCAGTACAGTTCAGAGGGTTATGTTTCAGCATGTTTACTTGTCACTCTCATTATAAATCTCCTTGTAAGGATATGACCTTCATTTAAGGTTACTAAGATTGTGTTTCTAATTACAGAAGTTCACATTTTTATTCACAGGGCAATATGAGCTTTTAGATTTCTAGATGGTATTCCAAAAAAAGAAAAAAAATATGATGACAGTGCCTGAATTCTGATAGTAGTTGAGGCCACAGTATCCCTAGTTTTACAAATAAAGATATACAGGAGTGATTTTATCAAAGGAAAATTCACCGTGAATGAATGATCTCAGACCAGATCTATATTGCCCTGCAAGATTTAAGAATAATTTTCTTCTGTATAGAATCAGTGCAATGCACAACCAAAAGACAAGTTGTAATATTCCACAGGGCATCTGTGATTTTAGACTATGCCTGCCAGTAGAGAGCCAGGCTTAGTGAACTATGTTGCTGCATTTAGAGTATACTTAAAAGTATACCCATAGTAGCCTGTGTTTTGAAAACAGAATAATCATGATTGTGTGCTGCTTTACTTGGTGTACTTAGCTTGGCTGAGGACAATATATTATTATGCTGCCTTCTTTCTGGAATATAAATGATATTTAAGAGACTTCCACCACCTGTGATTACTGGTTCAGAACAAACACATATCTACACAGCTCTGCATTATGTTATGTGGCTCATCCAAAATTACTGTCATCTCTCCCTTCAGAATCTTTTTGCTCCCTTCATGGGCTAAAGACCCAGCTCCAGCAAATAAAATGGAATTCATTATTGTTTTGCTCCCAAAACTGCTCCCCAATAAAAGTGAAAATGAGAGTAAAAAATTATTTCAGATTAAATACAACATTCATAAATAATCTAAACCCAGCTCTATACATTAAATATTAAGTCACATTACTTCTACCATTCATATAACATAGTCACTGGTGTTTTCATTCAGAAAGATTAACAGCATATGTAAGATGAGATTTAAGTCTCAAAATAGTGACAAATGCTGTCATCACGCTTGTAAATGAATATAGTAGACAATTCTGAGATCAGAGTGCTCTTTTCTCTTTGCATTTCCCCACTTTACCCAAAGCATTTACAATCACAAATTCTGCTTTTCCCCTTCTGTTATTTAGACATTTTCTATAATTATGATTGCATAGATAAAGGTAAGTGAAAACATGTTTACAGCAGTTACAGCATTGCATTCATCAGAAACATAAGCTGATATTAGAAAATAAAATAAAAAAAAATTATTTGCATTTTCCTTATGGAAAAACAAGTGTTTATCAATTCCTATTAATCAAGTTCTTGTGGTTTTCTCAGTTGAGTTAGATACCTAATTGTCATTTCTACCTTTTAAAATCTTCTTGTAAATCCTTAAGTAACTTGCCTAAAGAGAAGGTATCATACGTAAACAGATTGAGAAAGTAATTTAGTTATTATCTCTCCATTGTTGTATGAAAAGCAAAGCACGTTGGCATCTCTAGAGAAAGAATGAAAATAAGGACATTGGAATCAAATTGGGCTTAGTGTCCTTTGTGGACACAAAAGTATAGCACTCTTCGTAAAATGCAAAAATGTCTCTGGAAAAAATAACTGCCTGCTTTGGTAGGTATTTAATGTAAAAACACTGAGCATAAAACTTTATGGAAGGGGAAGGTGATTTTTTTAAAAAAAAAAAACCAAAATACCCATTCTCATGGATTTCAATCTCTTCCATTCTTGTATTTTTATACTCATAAGCACCAAGATGCGTGTATCTCCAGTCTGGCCAAGATCTCCGCGGTCTGGTCAAGATCCCTTGTATAAGTGTGGAGGACAAGTGACAACTGGTATCAAGACCTTGCTACATCTCCTAGGTTTCTTTTGCTTGCTGACAATGAACTGGGTTTAGGATTGGCTTTTTAACTTATTTACAAGTGAAACAATTATAGCACAGTCTTTTGTCTTGGAATCTTGTTTACTTCAACCTTTATCATTCTCAGCCCAGGTCATGGTCCTCTGTTACTGTTTCCTCATTTTGGGTATCTGTATGGGTACAGTCTGTCTTCCTGTTAGAATAACAAGTGGGAAGTGCTTATGCAATGGGCTGTAACTATGTTGCTATCTCTGTTCTCAGAGTGAAGGTGAGGTGCCAATAATTCATCCAGGCTGTGACCCTATTGAAACATAACACTTCTGGTTTTGCTGCAAAAAGAACAAATTCATCAGTGTTACTGTGTTTAATTTTATAAGTCAGCTCCTTGTTTATTCACACAGACATTTTCGGTTTGGTTGGGTTTTTTTTTTCTTCTTGCTGTTGAGGTTTTTTTAATCTTTTCTCTATATTGTCTCTTATGATGCTTTCAAACTCAAACATTTTAATTCATACTAAATGATTGAGTCCTAATATTTTAACAGACACCTTCACAGCATGTGTGAAGTAGTTATTTTTCTCCGAGTGCATATCAATACACAAAACTGACTGCCTTTGGAATCCACTAGAGAAAAAGGCACACCTCTCTGATTCAGCCTCATACAGTTACATTAAATATCACATGGTTCCCTCATGCCTCCTCTCAGAATTTGGAAGGAAAAAGCAAACAAGGGAAAAGGACCAGCATACAGAAGCACTCTCCAGGGCAGAATTAAAGAAAATTCTGCTCTGTGTAAAATCTGAACTGCTGCTGACTGATAAGAGATAAGCATTCTCCTAAGAAACTCCTAATGAAATTACTTAAAGATAAGATCAACCAGCTTCCTGACTTAAAAAAAACTCCACCACTACTTTAGGTATTTGGCTAGTGCTGTGGGCAAAGCTTTGCTTATTTCAATGGTTTAGCATGCCTAAATAATTCAGAATCTGAAACATAATACTGCTTAATACCTAAATACTGCCCCTTTTATACCAGTGTCCAGGGCCAACCTAGTGGAACAACTTACGTATGACTTTTTTGTTTTGTTAACTATTTCAATTTTAAAATTTAGATTTCTGCAAACTGGTTTAATACTGCAGACTAGTGCTCTTTATCTTTGATGTATTTATTTAGGAATCTTGGGACTGATGTTAAATTTCTTCTAGCTATGCCAATTGTCCATATGCACATTTGATTATATAAAGAAAAAACACTGAAAGACAGCGTATCAGGTCAAACACTGTGTATGAATCTATAACAAGGTATTAGCCCATGATTATTATTATTGGGGATTTCTTATTCACTACTACAGAACAAATGAAATGGAAACCATTATTTCTCATATTTCATACAAGAGTATATATATTCACACACAGGAGAATCCTATCTATCTTGTGCAAAGAAAATCTGGGTAATGAAATAACCAAACAGCAATACTGTATGCATCATGTGGTCCTGCACTTAAGTTCCTCTTCAGAAGGGTGTTTGGGGAGAAAGGGAATGAGGGAGGCATGGTTTCTCTTCATTACCTGTTGCTGTAAGGTCTAATGTAGATGGCAGACATTGCTGCAGGGTGCTTCATTCTTTACATTGCTTACAATTTTTCATAATTGTCAAGGATGCCTAGGGCTCAGCATAGGCACCTCTTCATCGATTTGTATGAATCTAAATAATACATAGATATCTCAAGTCTGATTTTTCATCCTCCTGAGACTTTCTCCCGATTGTTCTTTATGAAATTTGTCTTCTTGTAAGCTGTAATTCAGAATTATTTGGCCTCTGTGCATTTGTTTGCATTCTGCAGCAGTATGTCAATTTAGCCCAGTTCTGAAGATGTCTCTGTTTGAGAGAACATAGGATATTATAGAAATTATTCTTTATACAATGTCTCCATGGCCTATTTTGGTTTAGATCCTATGAGGTAAATGGAGAATCTATGAGGGACATTAAAGAGAATGGAATGAGAAGAAGGTGCCTCTCTGTATACATATCACTTCCTATGGTGAAACTATTGAAAATGATTCCTCCAAGGTTTCCTATGCCCCTACATGAATGCAGAAAACCTAAAGATGTGATATTTTCCTGAGGAAAACACACATTTTTTTCTTTTAATCTCTTTTAAAGTAGACACACAGACGTTCAAATTATAAACGGGATCTTGACAACTTGCTGTGCAGTGCTCAGAGAAGCAAAGTCCTGTTGTAAAGCATATTTGATCACAGTCCAGAGTATAATTCTCTATCCTATGATCCTACCTAATATGACAAGGTAAACAAAACTCTGAAATGAACATTGTAGAAGGAGGGTTTATCGTTAGCTACCTCTGCCACCACCAGGAAGTTCTACTTTACTCAAAGGTCCTGAGGGGTTTGTCACGGGAGAAAACAGGAAATGCACCATTTCTTAGTGCTCC
The DNA here is from genome assembly GCF_000696875.1 of Nestor notabilis. Taxonomy (NCBI): domain Eukaryota; kingdom Metazoa; phylum Chordata; class Aves; order Psittaciformes; family Psittacidae; genus Nestor; species Nestor notabilis. Next base: position 27,868 of record NW_009916942.1, read on the forward strand.
TGCTGGGTTAAGAGCACAGATTGGTTCCTCTGAGTTAAGTGCATTGAAATGAAGCATCACACACAGAAGTTTCCCAAACACTCTCAGTGTTGAAACTGAGAGTGGCTGGGAAATTCACACACATTTCCTTCTTTTTCATTGACATTTCATTTTAATTGAACTATCAGTCTCCCACAAACCTTATTGGTACATTTACTGGTTCCAAAATTCAGTGCAGTGAATCTATTGAACCTATAACATGGTTATAGAAAAGGAAAATAATATAAAGCAGGCCTCTACCAGGACAGTAAACACTGAATGAAGAATCAGAACAAATCACTTTCTATAGAATTACACAGCAATCAGAAGATCTTAAATGTAAGTATAAAATCTTATGACGTAATTCGATAGAATTTAGTATCTATTATCAGCTTAGATAATGAAACTTTATGTTTAATTTGTATGTAGGTCAAGTAAATGAGCTGTAAAAGATAATTAAATAGTGTGGCAGTTTACTTAAAGAAAAAAAAAACCCCACAAAAATTAAAATTCAGGCAGCCTGTGGTTTTGAAGTTGGGTATTTCATAATTATTGTCTTTCTTTTTGGGGCATATGCCCATGAGTATCATCTGAGTGTTGCACAGTAAGGCCTAGAGCAATAAACAAAGAGAAAAATCAGTGTAGGAAGAGACTGCAGCTAATAAATATTTGATCAGATACACAGATTCACACAGTTTGATAATGCCTTGAGGAATTTGCCATCATTTATTAACTCCTGCAATGTAAATGTACCGTATTATGTTTCTTAAGAAAAGCCAAGCCAATAAACAGCTATTAATCTTTTCAATCAATTATTTTCCATATGTATATAAATTTGATCTATATTTGTATGAATAAAAAATAATAATAAAAAAAATAAAGAGGTGCTCCTTTAGTATAGAAGCTGTAAAGTCATTCATGCTTTTCTGAAGAGTTATACAGTTTTAATATGGGAATCAAAGATGTTTGTAAAAACTAAATTACTTCGGGGGCGGGGGGGGGGGAAGCAACCCTAAAGTAGAAAATAGCTGTCTGGAACAGAAGCACCTCTGGACACTGTTATCTTGATTATTTAGACATTAAATACTACTTTAAAAAAACACACACATGGGAAGTGTAACATCATTCAGAATCAGACTGTGCACCACAAAATATGTTTTTCGTAGTTATTGTCAAAACATTGTGGAGTACTAAGATATTCCCGTGGTTACAGAATCTTTTTACCATTTCTGTGTTACTGTACATCAGATAGTGCTCCTGCCTATCTTACCTTGCTGCAAGTGATCACTGAAATACATGAGCCTGCTAAGAGACAAAAGTACTACTTAGACTAGCTTTAACAAAAAGAACAACTCAGTATTTGTGATACAGTTCACATTATTACAGTGCTACAGAAAGATGGTGAAAAAACTACATGCATTAGGCAGCAAGGTGAGCTTAAAGAAAGAATTTTCTATTACTGTTGTATTAGAAGTGGAAGGAAAAGACTGTACTTGTTCATTAGTTCTTAGGACAGACTAGAACTTCAGACATCTCATTACCAAATACAGCAATTGAGGGAATCTAATGAGTATGGATGTTTAATGAGGATTTTTCTGTATGCCTTTAAATATGTTGAATAGTCACATATACGGTGATATTTATTATCTGTATCATGTCACTCTTTACCATTACAGTTACTTTTTTTTGGGAGGGGGAGGGGTGTATGCTTTAAAGAGAAAAGATCTTTCTTTTTAGTCATTCTAAAATGTAATCATGAACTTAAATGCATTCCAGTCTGAATAAACTCACCTTAAAATGAGCATGAAGAGCACATAAAAAGCATTCATCTACACACTTCTGAGTGGTACACTTTTCTGCCTACGAACCTTGTATAGTTCATGTTTGCAGGAAGCAACACGGCAAATGCTCTACCTCTTCAAAACTAAAATTGGTGCACATGGCTGCACTTACAAATCAGGTAACACTGGGAAATCCTAAATGGTGTTAGAAAGAACTTACTGTTTGAATTGATGCATGTACTAGAGTTTTCACACATTTCAAATTATAGTTTGTGTTATTCAATCCTAGTTAACCACATGACATTTTTTAGGAAAAAGAGTGGTTAACATTTTCTCCATGGTGTCTTAGTCACTGAAGCTGTTGGGCAGAGTATTGTAGTTTGTTAATTTATAGTCTATGAAATTACATTGGTACATTGAGTCCAACATGCAGGTTTTTCTCCAAATTGCACCTCTACCAAAATAGGTAGTAACACAGGGGTTGTTATTTTGTTTCATTGTATGGAGGGCAAATAATTTAGAGATTAATATGTAAAAAAGCAAATTGCAAACATTGTGAAATATTTCTACCCCTGTTAAACTTGCACTAAAAAAATATATCTGTCTAGCCATGACAGAAGTAAAAAACAAATCTAATTGTCATGCATAAACATAAGAAAGAATTAATGTAGATGAAACATTCTTGAGCTGTGCAAGCGTTTTAGACTCCAGTTCTCGCAGATTCCTGCAGACATTTACATTGGTCTGTTTGAGGTACAGGTAACAAACGATACATTCAAAATCATTTTTCCCTTTTTTAAATACTAATTCTTCATACTGTGTCTGGTATCAAGATTTTTACAATGATATTACATGTAAACTTTGCTTGGCTTTGTGAATTTGGAGGAATCCACAATTTTTTGTTAGGCAAGTATTATGTTAAGGAATCTGTCTTGATCAGTAAACTCAAGTATGAAAAGGAATGATTTGATATTTGAAACTTATAGCAATTTTAGTTTTGCAGAAACTGGGCAAAAAGGAAACCAATTTAAACTGGTTTGAAAAATACAGCAGTTTATCAATTCCCTATGAATACTTTACACAAATAAAATATATATGCACATTTAATTTTCCTAAAAGTATAAATTGCAGTAATAAATACATTGTCACATGTTGAAGTTTAATTCTTAAATTTCTCAAAAGCACTCAAAAGTGGAAGAGACTTCTATGGATAATTCTGTGAGTGAAAAACTCAGCTGCCATTGAAATTCAATATCCACTATGTACTCCTTTTAATCCCAGTAAAGATTCCTTCAGAACTAAATGTCTATTCCAGCACTTTTTACACAGAGACAAAATCAATGTGATAGTTCGAATACCCATGCAAAACATGGTTCTACAAGTTAATATTTAACAGTGCAAGAGGCAATGCAAGAGAATCTTTAAAGGAAATACTACATAAAGGGGCTAATAGCTTTGAACTTCATGTAAAAGCTATCATTGTAATTAAACCATAGGTGTGCCTTGTATGAGCTGTAACAGCATGATTTTATAGAGAGGAGATTCTTTCACGTGAAATGGAAGGTACAGATTTTTCTGCACTTATACACAAATAAATCAGTCAAGATGTTTTTTCAGTTTTTGGTTTTTGTTTTTTTTTACACTTAGCAATCATACCACATAAAATGAAACAGGTGATTGGAGGTGGCACAACAAATGGATTGAGCACTTTTTAAAGGTTAGTAGCAGTCTTGGGGCCTAAAAATACTCTTTAAAAGTCACTGTACATGATGTGCAATTAGATGGATGAGATTCTGCATAATTTGGCATATGTCAGAGATAAGGTTCCCTGCAGAGCTGCTTTGACTGTAGAATATAATAGATGTTACCTTTTAGGGTTGTAAAGATACCAGTACAGTTAAAAATCATACATTTCCAAGCATTTAAAAAAACTTCTAAGTGCATCAAAAATGCAAAAATCTGTTGTCCCAGGAGCTAACCAAGTTTACTCCAGAAAAAAAACAACCACCAGAACTAAACTCACCTCAGGTAGCTTGGTCTTGCAAAGTCCCTAGGGCCCTGGATCTAGCTTTTATATGGGACAGGGCAAAACAACCCAATACTTTAATGTGATTGAGATTTCAATAATGTCTTTCACTGTGGCTTGCTGGAACTCAGAAAAGCAGCAGGTAATATAATGAAGGAGTAATCGTTATCCTGCAAAATTCTTTATCTCTTCTCAGCACTTGAGCAAAGGGCACCAATAATGTGGTTTTGAATTAACATAAAGTATTGTGCAAATAGTAAACTAACTCACTGCCTTTATTTGCCTGTCAGGTAAACTGGTAGGTCTTCAGAGAAAAAACAGTTCTTTGTTTGAGTATACTCAGTACTAACTGGTCAAATAAAGTTTTCTAGAATTTGATCACAGACATTTTTCTGGTTTCTTTCCAAGGAATTTCTTTTATTAGTAACAACAGTGCACACATAACATGGTGAAAAACTCATAGTTTCAGGAGAGACCGGCTATGGACAATGAAAGCCAGTTGATTACAGCCTTTCCACTGATTTTATCAGGCTTTGGATCAGACATCTATGGAGGGAAAAACATGATGGGTCCCACTGCAAATATTATAGTGAACATGGACTGTCTTAGAACTGGACACTGCAGACAGAGCAAGATTAATTGCAGCTGACTTACTGTGTAACGCTGGAGGGCTGATAGGAAGATACTGGTTTTCAGACCTATGTAGTACTAATGAAATAATTAAATGAGAGGAGAATATCAAGTTCTGTTAAAAATCAGTTTTCATTTGCTATCCTGTATGGTCTTAATTCCATAATCAAGTAAACGGAACATAGCAAATGCGATTTTTTTACAGTTACTGTTAGACTATGCAAGATGCTTTTACATTGTTTCACTTATTCTTGGCATTAGAGTGCACTGATAATTTGAACTACATTACCAAATAAAATCCACTGTGTTTCCTGTCTTACTAATGAGGTGTGAACAAACAATGAAAAGGATTGCCATGAGATGGACACATTGATCATCTTTCTACCCAATGGGGCACTCAATAAAGGCAGTGGAAAACAAAGGGTAAACTACAGGATACGAGGAGCTCTAAAAAATGTGTTAACATCTTCCCTGCTGCAGCTTCTGAGAAGGTACCACTCTCTCAAAGGCACATTAAAACAAATGAAGTGTCAAGACATGGTAGGTATGTTTGGCCTGAGGGCAAGTGCCATGTGTACTCATGTTCAGAATGAGTGTGAAGCAGTTAGAGTTTTGTAAGCGAATGTTGTAGCAGGAAAAATTGTGGTGCATTTCAAGGGAAACTCTAAGAGTGAGAAACTTTAGACTTTTGTTTTAAACACTGGGGACATTTTTTAAAAGGTTGGTGCATACTTTTCAAATACCACTGCACATCTGCGCATCGGTGCATTGTTTCATAAGCCCTAGTCTCTTTGTCTTAGTGACCCATCAGTGCTAGGAATCTCCTTCATCTTCAGAGGTTTCTGAATTGATCTGAACTATGAGTAATTGAATTGTCTTTCAAGAAGACATCATGATGGGGAGAGGATATATGTTCCACATTGTGAAAGATTGCCTAGCAGTGAAAATATGTAAACTTTACTGTTGAAGGTGGAACTGGTGTGAAGCAGAAAGCTTAAGTTTGTGGGTCACAATCTTGTGAGATATCATAGAAACAGCTGGAGATTGGTTCAAGGAGCTGGGAAGACACTAAAAAAAATCAATGCTATGAAGTAAGAAAGCAAACAGAATACAGTCCCAGTTTCAGATGAGCTCTCAAATAACATCTGATTGTATTAACCTAAGCTAAACTTTATGCTGTTGTAACTTGACAGCTTCTGATACCTATTCTAGCTTGTTTACAGCTAGCTTTGTTACCCCTGTACTAGATTTAAATCTGTACTCTCATGAATAAACTGAACTAATATGACAAAAAATATACAAAGAAAAAGAGGACATTTTTCAGTTACTTATACGCAAGTCCTATGAGACTCCATAACAACCAAAAGGAATTGAAAATTTTCATTGTGGAAAAGGAATTGGACATAACTGATATTCCTAAGACTTGATGCGATGATTCATGACTTGAATGCTAATATAACTGGTTATTGCATATTCAGAAAAGGTAGACTGTCTAAAAGAAGAGTGGATAGGAGAAACGTTGTACATATTCAACATTCTGAATCTGCATTGTTTAGAATTACTGGTAAAGCAGAAGTATAGGTTTTAAATGAATCTAAAGGAATATGATAGCAATGCCAAGGTAGAAATCTATTACAGACTATCAGACCAGAAAGTCAGATGAGTTCCTTTCCCGTCAATAACATGCAAAATAAAAAAAAGAACCCTATTTTTACATAAAGCAGGAGCTACACATTGAAAGTTTTGGGTATATGGCATTAAAGCAATATTTACTGAATGAAAAAAAAATAGAACTTTAGTGAACTCAAAATAACTATTTTGGCCCTAAAAGTCATGGACTAAAATTGATTACTCTCAAGATAGGTGGTTGGTGGTTGCCTGGGAAACAGTAATCATCATCTGATTTCTTTAAAATCAAGATAAAGAACAGGATGCAGCTTCTCCCCCACTATGTGAAAGAGAAATCATGCTACATTGGGCAGGGGTAATGTAGGAAAGAAGGCTGCCTGGTGCATGCTTTTATATCGTTGGTATTTAATGGTAGCAGCTTTCCTAAGTTGCTGGAAATTATGTGTGAATTGAGTACAAGGAAAAAGTCAATGAAAGGTTATGCGATTGTAAGATCCATGAAATTAGCTAGTGGAAGACCAAAATGATCAGTACAACACGATAATAGTTACTTTAACCATAGCTTCAACTTTGACGAAAGCACATCCTGGCCAAAGGCAGCAAGTTTTAATACAAGTCAATATATCAAAAACAGGAAAAGAACACTACTGATAGCAGTAGAAACCAATTTGGAGCTTACTGATAAGACATTAGGAAAATGTATGGTTGACAACTTAAAAGGAAAATAGGCAAGATATTTTAATATATATTAGGAAAAAAAAAACCCCAAAAAACAAAAAGACCTTTTCAGACAGAAACTGTGGACTTGTTAGACATGAGGTAGAAAAATCCACAAATATTCAGCAAACATGTTTGCACTGTATTTTGGAAATTTGACAGTATACTTGCATTATCTAAGCAGGATGTAGGAAGAAATGTTAGACAGCATTTACTTAGAACTGGCATTTTACAATCAAGATGCCAAAAGCATCCCTGCTGAAAGGACTTACAAGAATGCACTAAAGAGTACAAAAGACCATTGTGTTCCTAGTGCTACCAGAAAAGATAGATGGGATGAAAACAGTTTTTTTCCAGGCTGGTTAGCCTGGCATGAATCCCATGGAGAATATGGGAAAACTAATATGTGAGCCAGCTGATAAAAATTACAGGTAGAAAACAATGATGTCAGACATTTATAAAAAATTATAGGACTGAATTTTCACATATTCTGTCTTGTCAAACTACCTGATTTAATTCTTCAACAGACTTTCCAGCCTAGTTGATAAAAGTAATTGAACAGATGCAATAGCTTTTGTACAGTTTATCTTAAAATGCTGTAAGATAATCTGATAACAAATCAGCATAATACAATATCTACAGATCTTACACTAACTAGAACAAAAACTTGCTTAATTGAAGGACTAGAAAAAACATTTTTGCTGGAGTTCCTCAGATATCATTATAAATCCTGAGGCTATTCAGTATTTTCACTGGTAAGATAAAAGTGAATAAAACAACTGATAAAATCTGTAGAGGATGGAAAGGCTAGAGAAGGAAACTAATTATAACTAATTATAAAGGCATGGAAATCATACAATCATACATACAATACAATTAACTAGGTTGGAAAAGACCTTTAAGATCATCAAGTCCAACTGTTACCCCAGGACTGCTGAGTCCACCAGTAAGCCAAACCAGTAAGAGAGCCTGATCAACACATTTTTTTAACACTTCCAGGCATGGTGATTACACCAATTCCCTGGGAGGCCTGTTCCAACACCTGGCCACCATTTCAGTGAAGAAATTTTTGCTAATATCTAATCTAAACCTCCCCTGGTGCAGCTTGAGGCCACTACCTCTTGCCCTATCACTCGTTACTTGGGAGAAGAGACCGACCCCCACCTCGCTACAACCTCCTTTCAGGTAGTTGTAGAGTTGCTTCTCAACTTTCCCTGCTCCTACCATGACAGACCTTGCTCTGCATGTCTGTAGAATTTAAATGGGAGAGATGGAGGAAGCAGAGGTCAGTTAACAAACACCTGGGCAGACTAACCACCTTGTAAAATAAGTGGGTCTGTGACACCTAGACTGGCATGAAGGCTTCAGACTCCTGAACACAGAACTCGGGAAACATCTGACCCCCTTTTTAATCTCTTTCTATGCTGGCATCTGATTCCAGTTCCTAAAAATAAAGCTGAAGGCCAGCAAACTGCTGGAGAATCACCTGTGCCCAAGTCTACATCCCAGAGAAAGGTCTCCTTCACTCAACTTCTTAGAATCAAATCATACATATCAATACCCAAATATTCTATATATGACAACACTAACTTCCAAAGCTGAGCTGGTCACATAAACACGTAAGGCTGGAGTACGACTGGGACTATGCAGATATAACAAATCAATTTTCTATTGATTCTTGAAAAAAATAAAAAGATAAAAATGTCTGCATTTTTATCTTGTCCCAAGTGTGTTCTTTTCAGACAGAAAAAAGTCAGTTTCATTTTGAGATTTTTATCTTCTCTTGCTAGTCATTAGTTGCCAGCAAGCTCTTCTTGCACTGGTTGCTGCTTAGCAGCATATCTATATTTTCAGATATGATGACTTCATTTAGTTGACTTCAGAATGAAGGATGGAAGCTAAAGTAAACACGCAAATTTGAAGTTTCTAATGTATTTTCCATAGGGGCAGAAGTGTTATTTATCTTTAAATTTATGTGTATATCCTACAAATCAAGTTCCCCATCCAATACATCTCTCAAAACCTGCTAATATCTTGTGTTTTGATAGTGCCCATGAGTAACTATAATAAATGTTATCCTATATGTGGCATCCACAGATGCCACATTTTCAATCTCCTCTCTCCCTTTCAAGGAACTGTCAAACAGAAAAAACACAGAAGTCCCATACTTATGGGGGAGAAGCAAATGTCTTTCTGCTTCTAGTTACCTGCTGAATTCCTGCTAAACTGTGAGGATACATGAGAAAACAACGGACAATATCTATTTGTGACTCCAAATCTGTTGGCCTGTACCCTTGTTCTTGGTATGCATCACATGTACCTCTCTGGTACGATATAAAGGCATACCTGGTAAGAAAACTTTTCCTTTTGAGATTCTTCATCTGAGTTTGCATCACTTGCAGTATTCTACCATCTGGAGCTAAGGAATCAATAGAACAGAGGAATGAGAAAGAATGAGGAATAGATCTTCCTCATTCTTTTTTCCTTCTACACGTAATTTTCTTTCCTACTGCATATAAACAGATAAAATCATCATCCTTAAGCAAAAAGAATTCTGTAGTCCCTATCATGAAAATAAACATAGGTCTTGCACTTGTAGTTTATATGAAGCAGAGAGTTCAGAAGGACTGAGATTAGCTATTTAAAAACACCTCACAAAAACCTTATGCAGAGAGGATTACCTGTGCAGAAGGACTTAGAAGGAAATAAATTAAACAGCTTATTCTTTAAGAATGCCCTATTTATTTTCTTCATCACAATAATTTGCAGTTAATTACATAGAACAGAGACTATTTAAGTTTAATATATGGGTGCAAAACATCAGCATGATGTCTTTGGGGTTTATTTTGTTCATCTATGGCACCAGACTTTCAAAATTCCATTTCCCTGTGACATTGCCTTCTAGGTTTTAAAGGTTAAAAAATCATCAACAGTTTATAAAATGTGCCTCGTAGTGGTGAAATAGCCACCCTTTTTGAGCTTGGTTGTTTGCCATTTACTCTATAGACAAAAGCAACAGAAATTTCTCAGTACTGCAGATTTAGCACCTGACATACAATACCTACAGGAAAAGGCAGAAACAACCCTAACTAACCAAGGAGATAGCTACCTGGTGCAAAATGTCTTTTTTTTCACTGTCTTTTTGGTAGATCAAAGGTCAAAGTAAAAAGAGGAGTCATACATACCTTTCACTGTATTTAGTTAATTGATAAATAGAATCATATCATTTTCATAGAATCATAGAATAGTTAGGTTTGAAAAGGACCTTAAGATCATCTAGTTCTAACCCCCCTGCCATGGGAAGGGACATCTCACACTAAACCATGTTGCCCAAGACTCCATGCAACCTGGCCTCGAACACTGCCAGAGATGGAGCATTCACAACTTCCTTGGGCAACCCATTCCAGTGCCTCACCATCCTCCCAGTAAAGAATTTCTTCCTTATATCTAATCTAAACTTCCCCTGTTTAAGTTTGAAGCCATTACCCCTCGCCCTATCACTACAGTCCCTAATGAAGAGTCCCTCCCCAGCAGCCATATAGGCCCTCTTCAGATACTGGAAGGCTGCTATGAGGTCTCCACGCAGCCTTCTCTTTTCCAGGCTGAACAGCCCCAACTTTCTCAGCCTGTCTTTATATGGGAGATGCTCCAGTCCTCTTATCATCCTCGTGGCCCTCCTCTGGACTTGCTCCAACAGCTCCATGTCCTTTTTTATGTTGAGGACACCAGAACCGGACACAATACTCCAAGTGAGGCCTCACAAGAGCAGAGTAGAGGGGCAGGATCACCTCCTTTGACCTGCTGGTCACGCTTCTTTTGATACAGCCCAGGATACGGTTGGCTTTCTGGGCTGCAAGTGCACACTGCCAGCTGATGTTAAGTTTTTCATCAGCCAACACCCCCAAGTCCCTCTCTGCAGTGGCTGCTCTGAATCTCTTCTCTGCCCAGCC
>NW_009916943.1:0-3189 GCF_000696875.1 Nestor notabilis
CCAATCAGTCTGTCATCCCTGCATCCTTCTCGGCAAAGATGGTAAGTGTCGCTGGAGCTGTTTTCCAGTGAAAATGGCTGGTCCATAGCAGCCTGTGACTGGATTATTTATTTATACGCAACATTTCCACATCACTATCTGAGAGAGAAAGCAAGATGTTCCATCCCAGTGCAGCCTGTCTCTGGGGGCAGTTGTAGCTGGGGCACCCCTCAGTGAAACAGAGTTTGCAGAGTTGTTTGAGCAGAAAGGAATCCAGATCATTTCTGCAAGTTCTCCCTTTATTTTGTGGAAGGCATTTAGCTGTGAGAGTCGTTTTTTTGGAACTGAGAGGTCTGTGCTCAAGGTGCTTACGGTGAATTGGGTTTCACACCTCCTGGGGGTCAAACCAGCTGGGTTGTTGTCCCGAAGTAGACTAGCAAGGGTTGTGTACCTACAGAGCCTGTGGGCTCCGTAATGTTTTAGGGCGTGTGGTTGCAGAAAGAGGCTGTTTAATTCCTGGAGGTCCCATGGTGGGACAGGCTGCGGAGCAGAAGTAGGCTGTGTGCTTCTCTGGCAGGGACTGATGCGGCCAGGAAGGGCTTGTGTACTGGGGCTGGGGGGTGCTCCCCGTTGGAGGGGGATCTGTGAGGGGCTTCAGAGGAGGTTTGTTCTTCTCCAGGCTGGGTGGGTTGAAGTTCTGGAGCTGCTTCCCCCCAACCAGGCCGTGGGGGCTTGGGTGGGGTTGTGGACGTTCTCCAGGCTGGGTGGGTTGAAGTTCTGGAGCTGCTTCCCCCAAACCAGGCAGTGGGGACTTGGTTGTGTCTGTGCACGGAGCATCCGGCAGTGTATGAGAGCACAGGCTCAGCCTCCTGGGCAAGGAGGAAGGGGCTGAATTTCCCTCCTGCTGCTGTTCCAGCTATTTGGGGGTTAAATGGAACCTCAGAGTGGGGGATTCCCAGGGCAGGTTTCTTTGTCTCCACCTTTAAAATCTGCTTTCCATTTCCGCAGAGAGCAAGCACCCCAGTGCCCTCAGCAGCTGCCTCCTTCAGTGCCCTCTCTAACTTGCTAGTAACAAAAGCAGTTGTTACTCTGCTCATCAGGGGAAACCAAACATGTCGTATTGTGCTGTGCCCATTGGCAACTGAATTACAGAAGAGTAGAAGTCTGCAAGGCAGTTTTGCTCCTGGAAGCAAGAGTGATGCAGCTGAGAGCTTTTCCCAAAGGAAAAGCAGGAGGAGCTTGGTTATTAAATGTTGTGCTTGGCAGCAGCTGGGCAAGCCGTGCCTGTGTCCGGGGTGGCGGGGTTGGCCCAAAGCCGTGCCTGTGTCCTGGAGAACCCTGATGTGCAGAGTGGTGGCCCTGGTCTCCCTAGCCCGTCAGGGAGGGTAGATGGGATCTGCAAGGGTGAGCTGTGGACAGGGAACACAAATGGAGACAAGCTCTGCCCCTTGGTTCCGTAAAACATCCCCTTGATGGGGATGAGGAGCCAGGAGGATGATAGTTGGTGGTGGGAGCAGGTAGCCAGCCTCAGGCTCTGATCTCCATCTCCTGCAGGGCTTGGGGTGCTTTTGGGCTGTTGCCTGCCACTGTCTGTTCGTGCGGATAAGGAGCAGCTTTGAAATGAAGAACACAGGGTCCCCCCCACTGGGACTGCCGAACCACCTGGGACAAGGCTCTATGCCCAGCTGGTGAGGAGGGGGTTTATTTCCCCTTCATGAGCAGCCTCATGGGGACAGTGGGTCAGCCTGACAAGGTGGGAATGCTCTTGCTAGAGCTACGGCTTGGTGAAGTGCAGCTGCATTTGTAATGTGGAGTTCTGCTTCCTCTGTCACTTGTGCAAGGCCAGAGCAACCAGATCACTCCAATGAGCCAGCCGTAAGTAGCTTCAAGAGAACTGCGTGTGCTGCCTCCTCAGTCGTCCCTTAGAGAAGACATCCCTCCCTCCTTCCCTCCCTCCCTCCATCAGATGCACACTGGTGTCCATTATAACCAAATTGCGGCAGCTTTTATTCACAGTGGACATCTGTGCTGGGATCCTGATCCTAGCGCTGAACTTCTGAAGTGGTGGATCTCAACCCTTGCTGGTCACTGAGGGACTCTGATGTCCAATAGTACAAGCTCCTACAGGGTCAGAAATAGCCACTGTCTTTGTCTGTCCAGTGCGTACAGATAGAGCATCATTTTCTGGAGCACTCAAGGATAAGCAAGTAGCAGAGATGTTATCAGAGGTTGGGTCTCGGTCTTCAAAGTGAGGGGACTTTTCAGCGTGGCTCCAAGAGGTTTCCTGTCTCTGGGACACAGCCTGGATTGGGTGCAGGCAGAAGCTGACCTAGAAACCCATGTAAATGTGGATCGACAGAGCCTTGTGGTCCTGGCAGGTCTCCTGTTCAGCACTGCACTGTGCTGCCCCTTGGAGCCACAGCAGATGCTGGCTGAAAGAATGAGGACATGATGCAAATCCTTCTCCCCTGGAGTGGGCTGTTGGCCTGGCCGGGCCCGGCGGGGCTGTGCTGGGTCACCCCAGGAAGTTCAAGGTCTGGCTCCATCAAGACACCCATCATCATTCGTCAGGAATAGTTTCTGGGGCACAATTTTCTGCCTGGCTTGCTGCCAAGCTTTGATAAATGAGCTTTGTCAGAGAGCAGACTCATAGATCCACCTGTGGAGCAGAGCTCTCAGAGGTGCTTTCCAAGTGAGCTGCCCTGTGTCAGCATGAATCAGAGAAGTTGTACATGAACGGCAGTGGTATCCTCACACCCACTGGCTTGGTGTGAATGTGTTGGCTGGGCAGCTCTTGGCTGGTGGCAGCCAGGTCCATGGTTTCCATCCTAAATGAGTGTTTGGTTGTCTTCCAGGCTGGCAAAAACTCCTGCTGGAGTATTGAACCCAGTCAAGGAGTGATCCCTGCTGAGGCCGAGGTGTCTGTGGCTGTCACAGCAAACTTGGATGACATGGAGCAATTCAAGGATGAGGTGATGCTGTTCATTGAGAACAGTCGTGCCTACATCATCCCCGTCCAGGCTGTCGGCGTTGGCACCACGATTGTCATTGACAAACCCTTTGGCCCAGAGCTCAACCTGGGACCCTGCTTCAGGTAGGGAATCTCTTGGCTCTCGCTTCCTCATGGTCTCAGCAAGGAGGAGTTCTGCTGCAGTCCCTCAGGCTTCCTCAATGCTCAAGGTCCTGGCTCTGCTTCCCTGAAGCCACAGG
>NW_009916944.1:0-16086 GCF_000696875.1 Nestor notabilis
CAGGAAAGCAGCAAACTTCAGGGCAGCACCAGCCAAAGGGGCTGTTATTTTTCCCTTTCCCCCCCCATTCTGAAGCCGAACCTTGGGGAAAACAATAATCAACCCTTCTGCCAGCAGCGTAGGGGAGGGAAGAATTACCTTTTTTGAGTCCCGAGAAGCGACCCAAGTGCAGAGCGAGGTCTGTCTCCATAACCCAGCAGCAGGATGATGAGTGGACAGGCACCTTCCCGCACAGCTACAACCACCATAGCCCGGTATCTGTTAGTGAGAGGCATTGGGATGTACGCAGTGGGCGATGCTTTGTTTCTTAACCATAAAACTGATTTATTTCTTGTAAATCTTTGCAAGCTGCAGCACAACGCAGACACCGTGGTCTTGGGGTGAGTGGCCTGCGGCTGGCCTGTACTGGGGGCAGTGAAGCCTGGCTGCCTCTGCGGTGGGACACCAACCTGCAACTGCCCCAGAAAGGATGACAGCAGAAGGAGAAGGGAAACTACCCCCCAGATCCCATTTCTCAAGTCAACTGCAGAAACAGAATAAATGTGCAGTGAGTAGCGTGGGTACCAAACCAGGAGTAAATGGCTGCAGTTTGTAAATGGCCCCAGCCGAGGACACAGAGGAGAAGCTTCACTGTAAAACATACCCTACGTGGTCATGCTGGCTCTGAACACGCAGGGTCCGGAGAGGTGAAGCCCTTAAAGGCAGAGCTGGTCTGGAGGAAGGACAAAAGGTATTTCACTGAAATGAGCCTGTTTTAGAGCGCTTTGGCTGTTCTGTAAATACAACTACAGCAGGGCCTGGGTTATGTGTGATTTTAAAACAAATTATGCTAAGAGACAAAGGAGATGCAATGTGAGATGAAATCAAGCGAGTTTTTAAACAGAAGTACTTCAAAGGCTACTTGGAAGCTGGAAAAAAATAGGGAAGGAGAATTTCATTTAAAGAAAAGAAAATCTGTTTGTTATTGCCCATATATTCCAGTATTCCTGTGAGCAAAAGGAAACTCTTTTGTGCCACCTAATGTTAAGTACAGATCACTGTTGTCTTCTTTGCTGCCCATAGTGCATGGCGTGCATGGGAAGGCCTCAGGGTGTTGAGTGCATCTGGGTGGAGCGGGGAGCCTGGGGATGCTCAGTCCTAAAGTCCCACCAAACCAAGGGCAGGAAGAGAAACTTCAGCTTTACAGTCATAGATCAGGTTATCTTCTGAATTTAGGAAATTATCTAAAAAAAAAAAAAAAAAAAAAAAAAAAAAAAAAAAAAAAGAGAACAAGAGGGGGTGGAAAGAAGCACGGGGTATGATCATAAGAGCGAGAGACTCCAAATTTGGTCTTCGTTGTAATAAAACAAATCCAGAATGAGCATACCCAGGCTTTATGTAAGCTGCCCACGATCAAGCATCGATCTCAGCAGCCTCTGCAAACCTCAGGGCTTTCAGCAGTTCTCCTTCTGCTCTCCTCGAGGACCCAAGCGGCTTCACCTTTGCAGCCTTCACATATGCATGTCTCCCAGTATGAAGAATTTGTGGTGTGGATGTAGCAGCCATTCACCCTAATGGGAGGTAATAACTTAGTATGGAAATATCTCACACAATCCTTTAAAGAAGGAAGGGTCGAAAGCAAGTAACTCTTTGGTAACAATGAATTACAGGACTTTTGTGATTTTAACAAAGTGTTAAACATCTTGAACAATTTTTGAGGCCAAGTCTTCTTTGCTTTTTATGTTATATAGAAAGAAGAGAACCTGAGGCTTCCCTTCAAGTTTAAATTTCAAATGTTTTCAAGCTATGCTTTCCTCCCTTCTTAAGACAACCAGGACTATAGGAGAGGCTTCACTTGAAAGCAAAAATTACTGCAAGTAAGCAGAGATGCTGTTTCACTTTATAGTGTTCTTTATTGGTTATTTAGAACACGGACCACCACTCAATCCTTACCTAGACTACATGTGAACAAGATGTGTTTAAAATCCCCCCAAAATGAAGTATTTTGCGGGTTTTTTCTTTGTTTTTAAGCAGCAATTCCATAGGTTCAAGCAGAGCACACTAGAGCACCTTGACCTATTGGTCCTGCATCCACACACCACTGATTTTTAGGGCAGATCCACATGTGGAGGTACATTTAAAATACAAGTCCTTCCCCCAGGAACAGGGAGCATGCAGGGCTGTGGGGATGCCCTTTGGCCAAGGGTCTGATCCCAAAATCCAGCCACAATTCACCACTTTACTCACCAGAAGAGCTTCCATGTAATCCAGTGAGCTGCTTCATGCCAATGGAATTATTCATGTGTGTCTTTGCGCAGTCTAATTCCAAAGCTCCATCCTAGAAAAAGATGTATATCCAAGACTTTAGGCAGGTGACCAGTCCCACTGAGTATTCCTCAAAATACTCACAGACATCAGGGCCTACATTTGTACTCACTTTCCCCTTTTTCTAGTGTCCTGTAACCAATAGGCTGGAAAGGCTCCACAGCAATTACATATTCAGGATATGCGATAGCTGCAGTTAAGATCTTTACGACTGATTGCAGGATAAAATTTACTTCAAATGTGCAAGAGCCTGTTTTTAAGCCCCAGTCTTTCAGCTGCTTTCCATTATATATGTTCTGAAGAATCAAAAGCAATTAAAGCATACAAAGTTTAAATGGTAAATAATTTCCAAATCAAAATCTGTATTAAAGCAATAAGCATCTATTTTTGTTAACACTGTAAGATACGGAAGGGGCCCAACTAAATAACTTTTGGTTTAATGTCATCAAAAGAAAGCCAGACTTCTAATGCTGTATGTGAAATCTTGCCCCAAATGGTTTTCAAGATCTGGGAAAAGAGGGTAAGCAAGAGGATTTAGAGGTGGTGATGTGAACAGTGCCATGGTCTACACATGCTTGTGAAGGATTTGCACGTGGATCTTGGCTTGTTGATTCACAGCAAGCACTGCGTGCTATGCCAGCTTGTAAATATTTGTAGAACTACATCCCTAATTAAAAAGGTAAAACAGTATTAAATCTGGGATGGGGACAGAAAGAGGAGAGCAAGGAAGAGGTCTCATTGGTAAAAGCCTGTGAAAAAGAAGTTAAAAAGCTAATGGCAAATATCATCTCTGCCGGCTCTGATTTCGCGGTGCTATCGATTGCTGGGTCCTGGCTCTGCAGTGGCTCCTGATCAATGTTCTGCTGGCACAGAGCAGCACTGAAATGACACCAAGGAGTCGGCTGTTGCAAAAGTATGGTTTAAAATGTGGGTATTTCAAACCGAGGCTGCGAGGAGCTGGGCAGCAGCCCCCTTCTCACCCCTCGTACTATTAAGAAACTGAAAACGTGGCTCCATTATTCTACTGCTGGATTTTATTTTATTATTTTAAAGGATGCCAGTCCTCGAGTTCTGCGCCTTGAGTACAAATAATATTTATCCAAAGTAGAAACACCATTTCTGAACTGAAGCTGTTTTCCTTTTTGGCCGAAGCATGACGCTTTGTTTTGCATATTTATCTTCAAGCTTTGGGAAGGAAAAATAAGATAACATAAAATAAAATCAGCCCACAGATCTAACTTACCAGAGAATGGCTCAGGGAGGGGAATGCAATGACTGAACTCCTCCTGCCATGTCAGCTGGAGTGCAAATGGAGGTAACACGAGCTGCTCCCCATCCAGAGCTTGTACTTCTGTCTAGATTATGGGATTAGTCTCTGTTACATCTATCTACAGTTAGGAACTTGTGATCCAGTTAAAGCAGCTTGAAAGGCGCCCAGCAGGTGCTGGGGGTCTGACTGCAGCACAGATTCTGTGCAGTTACTGGGGAAAAGCTGGGGCTGGTCTTGCATGTGGCTTTCCAAGGCTCTGTACTGGAGCAGGGGGAAAGGGGAAAAGATCCGAATCCTGCCAGAAAACACTTAGAGACAGGGAAGATTAGCTACAGCCTTCCCCCCCCCCCCCCAAAAAAACCGCCCCTGGATCCTGAAAGCGGAGTTGCTAATGCATCAATACAAATGCTGTCAAATGTGAGTTTGTGACACTTTGCTGCTCCTCGCTTCACACAAGTTGCATGGACTTAGTTGATCTTGTAGAGCTAAGAAATGCTAATTCAGTGCTGGAATTCTGAATTTGCAGAAACTGTCCTGTAAATGTCATGGGGGATTACTAAACCTAGCGGAAGATTATAGCTCTGCATATGTTTAGACTGTTGATTTAAAACTTTATTACCTTTGATATAGATTCTTCATAAAGGAAACAGTTCAGCAGTGGGAATTCTGTCCACATAAAACTTCTGCAGGGTCAAATCCTTCTGGTCAATCCTGCTTTTCAATAGAACAGACAAATCTCTCTATAGGTTATGTAAGACAAAACCAACAAGAGCACAGGAGACGCGCGGTACCTTATAAACGTGAAATCCTGCCCTGCTCAGCCAAAAGGTCTCATAACTGCAGCTGAGAGAGGATGCAACACAACCCCAGAATTATATGGCCATAACAACTTTGTAATGGAAAAGTTATAGTATAGGTTTTTACTATTGTATATTCTTCACAGCATAGCAAAGCTGTATTACAGCCTAAGAAAATGTGCCTTTGTAACAAGATCTATACAGAAATGAACACATGATAATGTGACTGGCAATGGTTTTCTCAGAAAAGCCATGCAGTTACGTAGTAAGAGAGTTGTAACAGGATTAGATTTCAAGTACGAAGCTGAAGTTCAAAGATTTTTCAGGATGGCATATGAGAAAATTACAAACTGATTTTTGAGCTTGCAGTTCCCCATGGTGAAGACTCTGTGACTAAGCATCACTTGGGCCTGTCTCAGCTGGGCCTGGGAGAACCATGGCCTCTGTTCTGCTCCAGCCATCCCAAGATCAAGTTCAGATGAGTACAACACACAGGCCAGGTCCTGGGCTCCCCCCTGCAATCTGTGCTCTCCTAAATCTGACTCCATGGAGCTGGTCATTCGAGGTATAACAATCTGCACATTTAACATTCGGCTCTGGCTCTCAACCCTCTGTGCAGGGGCTTTTTCCTTCCTCTGAACAGGCACTACTGAATCTCTCCAAACAGAATCCCTTGGACAAAAATAGGGTGTGGAGCAATTCAAACCCAATTCATGAAAAGAGAGCACCTGTTACAGTACCTTCATCCTAATCCAGGTTACAAACTGAAATCTGCACAGTGTTCTGTCCATTTACTGTGCTGCACGGCAATTTCAGATAATCTCCAACTACTCCGCATCTGAAGTATCAAACTCACTGTGAACATTTCCTGCTCTCGTTGTTCATCCTTGACTATAAAATGCTTCTTGCCATTCTATACAAAACAAAGCACATCAAATGAATGAATACAGAACAATTATTTCAGCAGGATGAAGTTTCCTAATCTTCTGAAGAAAACACACCTCATTCTGAGTTGCTGCTACCTTTTGTGTATATTGAAGGTAGGACAAGCAGGAGATGTGGCAAGAGGAGGGCAGACACCCAGCATGGCTGTAGGAGAGTTAAAAGAGATGAGTTCAGTGGGTGCTTGTTGCCATCCGCATTACAATGGCTGTCTTCAGAAGAGATTTATGTCATGCCATTTCTTCCTCTTGCCCCAATCTAAGCCTCAAAAATGCGGTATCAGAATTGTAACGCCTCATATATTCTAAAGAAGATAATAGTAAACTGCACTGCTTTGACCTTTTCTGGATTTCTGCTGTTTGATTCACTCACGGCAGCCATCCCTCGTGTTCGCAGCGGTAACCTGTGGGGACGCAGTGCAGTGGGGGCCAATCCAGCTACAGAATATTGAAAAGGTTAAAGTCTATGTTTATGAGTCTATTAAATGTTTATGGTCTTTCACAGGCTATACTGGGCATTAAAATTATGATATCTCATTCTCATAACAAACAGTGTAACGAGACCAGAAAATGGCAAAGCACAAATCCATTCTGAAGGCAACGTTTGTACTAAGACTACAAAACCAGCACAGTATTAATTTGCTCCTTTGAAATAGTCAAAAAGGAGGACATGATGCCACGAACACAAACCACGCCTAACATGACAGAGCAACAGATCACCCAACCAGAAGGTACCAGCCAACCCTCCTGGCCAGCCTCCCATCTCCAACACTGACCAGCAGCAGATGTTTCAGTGGAGATTAGGAAACTTAAAGAGAGACTGGACATTTCCATCAGTTCTCAGAGTTTTTAAGCTAAAATGCAAAAAAGAAAACTTTTTGGAGACTATTGGCACAGAGCTGTGCTGCTGGAGACACCCCTCCTGTTCCCAACAGGCTCCTCAGTGGCTGCTCAAACCATGCTAAGCTATCTGCTTTGCTTTTACACATAACAGTGGGTTTTATAGGTCAATTAAACACTGTACATGGTTGTTTGGGGTTTTTTTATCTGTTCTAAATATATTACATCTTAATTTCACTGCGTGTCGCAAGATGGCTACAGTACATTAATGAATGCCCATAAACATGGAAAATATACACCACCTTCAGCCAGGCACTTAACACACTCCATATTCCCCAGCTCAGGCTGCATTAGGAATCCCCTGGGTAGATAGAATCCTATGAGTACATAGGAAGACCCTACCATGAGCAGAGTTTGGGTAACCCAAAAAGGAGCAGGTGAATAAGGGTCTTTCTTGCTCTTCCTGGGCAATTTTACATGAGAAGTGATGAAGTGTGACTTACTAGTTTGCCGGTCCCATGCCCTAGAATCTCAGCCAGAGTGATGCTATGAGCACCAGCTATACCATGCCAGCAGCTTAGTCCCCAGCAATGTTCCTTGGGCAGCACAAGGGATAAATTTAAAGAGAAATTTGAAGATGAACAATGCTGCTAGTGATGGGGGATTTCTCCCCAGCATGAGGAGCAATGCAAGAGAAAGTAATGGAGAATAAAGTTTCTTTGAACTATGATGGATGGTGATATCAAATCATAAATAGACAGACAGGCACATGTAAACACATAGAGGATCAAAGGAGCCAGCCTAAGTGCAGGCAGCAAGCTCACAGCTGGGAAGGGCTTGGAGCCTGTCCAGCTGACACTGATGATCCTTCAAAAGGTCCCCCTAAAAGTGGGATACCAGCAGCCTTCAGTTCAATGCACCCCACAAATTACCAGGTTTTGATGGCGAGGGAGTAGCCAGAAACCTTAATGGAGAGAGAAGAAAAAAAACCTCCCGAACCTTTCTGGCCTGTTAGCAGGGCTCTACATTTCAACATCTCCCACAGCAGAAGAAACGTGGGAAGTGCTACTGAGAAATACCACTGGGTATCATTGTGGAGTGCCCCAAATCGGTGAAAGCCACAAACTTCATGGCTCTTGGGGCTGCTGTTGACAGCCTGTTCTTCCCCAAAAAGTCTATATTGTGGTTTGACCAGCTATGAACACAAACACCAACTTCTCCAACACCCTTAGTAATTTATCTACATGTACCATACTGCCTTTAACCACCACCACCACCACTCTTTTGGGGAATGATCCTCACTTTGCATACAAAGCTGCCTACAAAATGGATCCATTCTGATGACTCAGGGTCCCCTGCTACTGACAACTTGCACTTTAAAACAAATGCAAGACCAGGGTTAGAACAAGGTGAGAAGAAGCCAACACATACACTAGCTTTACCTGGAAGATCCTAATGTTTGCATGGTTGATGTTACACCAAGAAATAAGCGTATTGGGTGACTGCAGACCTCCTGATGATTGCTTGGACCTGGAAAGGTGATGGAAACTAGGCAAACAGGGAACAGTGAGGTGGGTTGAAGAAGGAAAAACCAATTGGCCAATAAGTTACAAGGAAAACTCTTTAGGATAGGCCCAAAAAGCAGCATTAGCAGTATTCTGCTAGTGTATCCCTTCAGAAACACAGAATGCCTGGTGACTTAGGGGAAAAAAAGTAAATTAAACCTCCCTACTGTCACTCCTCATTCAGACAAACTCACAAACATTGAATGTGTTACAGAACAAACAGTAACAACCCCAAATCAATATATGGGATGAAGGGCAAAAGATTTAGTCACCAACTTGCAAAACTGCAGTAGTATTTTCACGTAAGGAAACCACCAGTGTGAACCAGCCTTAAAGGTCTCATCCTTCCACTGTGAAACTTCTGATTGTCACCACAAATTGATATATTTACACTTAAATTCTCCTGGCGAAAGAATAAACATAACGATCGTTTCTGTCGGTTGTAAATGATGAAGATGTCCCTTCAGGAAGCAAAGCCTCCCAAACAAACAGCAGCCTTGTACTCTTGTGAGCTACTCAAAGACTGAACTTGAAGTAACTTCTGCTTAAAAATAGCTGTGAAAATAAAATATGCAAAGTCAGTAATTGTATTTTTTCCTACTATTACCTCAAACAAATTTCTTGAGAAAATTACACTAGTTTTTTCCTTTTACGATCACTTCTGATCTGATAGTTGTTAATGAACATAACAGGTTGTTAAAATGGCAGTTATTACAAGTGTATGAAAAGTAAAAACAAAACATAAACTATAATGGTGCTATTGATACTTATTTTACTTTCTGCTATATCACTAACATGATTTTTTATTTGTTTTCTACTAGCATATTAAAAAACTATATACATAAAATATGATAATGTTGCAAAGGATTAAAACCGTAGTGTAGGCACCAAATCAGGATTAGTATCAGAGAAATAGAAATACATCATTTCAACTAAACTAATATGTGGCACCCAGCAGGGACTGAGATACCTTGACACAGGAAAAAAGGACAGAAAGAATGGGGTTCTTCAGAGAGGAACGACACACATGAAATTCCCCATTAGGGCCAGGTTTCCCCAGGGCAGCTGCCCCACGTGAGGCATCCCAGTCTGTGCTGACAAGGTCTCATTAAAGTGTAAGTGAATTAATGGTTACTATATCGTATATATCAAAACAATATGTGGATGAACTCCTAAAAATACAAGACTCATGTCCCAGGCAACAAAAGTTCCTCCTGCTCTACAAAACCAAGGGAGGAGAAAGAGGTGGATGAGAGGAACAGAAACCGGAGAGA
Organism: Nestor notabilis; assembly: GCF_000696875.1. Lineage (NCBI taxonomy): Eukaryota > Metazoa > Chordata > Aves > Psittaciformes > Psittacidae > Nestor > Nestor notabilis. The sequence continues at coordinate 8,992 of NW_009916944.1, forward strand.
CAAGAAGGTTGTCTACTGGGAGATGGGAGGGTTTCAACCTCCTTGCACCCAGCCAGGCATGCTTCTGCATGGCTCCGTCTATGGGAGATAAAATAAATGGGAAAAACTTAGAATCAGGGTGTGGGGTGGAGTGTGGTGGGATGCTCTGCAGTGTACAGCAGTGCTGGCTTTAGACAGCAACATCCTGGGGCTGTTACTGACCTGCTGCATGAAATGTAGGTGGCTCCCAAGCTTCTGTGGTGCTAACACAGGTCTTTGTGCTCCAGAACCACCTGTGTAGTAAAATCATCAATGCTGAATGTGTTTTAAGGAGGGATTATTCTTGTCTTACAGAAAAAAAGCCTTTACAAATTCAATTATTTTTAAAAAAAGAAAATAAAATCCCTAAGTAGGAGGTTTTTTTTCCTCCAAAAAACTGAAACTCCTTCCCATGTCCAAACCAGAATATTTGATGTCCATTCTAGAGTACAAATACTTTTACCTGTAATTTTTTGGGAGGGATCTATTAACTCCTCCAAAGAGACATGGAGAAATGCAGACTGACCATTAATTTTTGCCATCCCATTTGAATATGAAAGTATTAATATGCTTCTATAGCAAATCAGCAAATACTGGTATGAACCAAGGCAATGAAGAGCATACAGAAGACACAGGGTGTTGAGCTTAGCAGACAAGCTTATGATTAGACAGAAATTGTACTTTCTTAACTGTGCTTAACATCTATGCGATGTATCCGAGCAATATATTGTGCAAATATCTGTGTTCCAGTGGTGAGATGGATCACGTGGATGGATGATCAAATACAGCAAGGCTCATCGCTCTTCCGTCAGAGACACACGGTCACGCAGCGAAGGCGCATCTTTCTACTTGCTCTGGCTGCTGATCTATTGATTTTGAACTGCTCTGATTCCCCCTGTGTCTGGCTGTAGATGCAGAAGAGATGAAGCTACTGGGAAATCAGCAAAGCAGCAAGCTGAGCAGTACAAATTGGTAAAAATTATTTAATACTGGGAAGCTGATCTAGTCACCCCCTGGTAATACAGTCAATTAAGTGTATGAAATTAATAATAATTATCAACAATGGATTGTTTGCAAGTGTAATAATGAACAGAGAAAACAAGGAGAAACACAGCACATTTATAATGCAAAAGTGTTGGCTGTCTCTGAATGTTTCCTCTGAAATCTGTTTTGGTTCCATTAAGAAGTACATTCATAAATATATTTTCTTAATATTTGAGTTGCAAATCAGCCTGGACGGATTAGAAAGTGTCATGAAGCAAACACACACACTGAAATTCTGTCTGATCCAAGAAGTTATATTCATTTTCAAAAACCATCATCATAAAACAACCCACAGAGCTGCTCAGCAAGATCAGTCATCTTTTGAAACAGAGGAAACCAGAAGCACTTGGAAATACTTTAACAAGAGAAACACATGCTGGAATATCATTCCCAGCCCATGCTGATGTGCTGATGCCTACCAATAGACCAATAGATTGCAATAGTTTTCTTCTCATGTTGAGAGTTAAAGAAAAGCAAAGAGGAAATGGCAAACTTATTCTATAAGCAAAAAAATCTTAATCTCTGGTACATAATTTATAATTAGTTTTAACTAATATTTTTAACCAAATTCTGGGTTGAAAGTGCACTTTGCTCTGCACCTGCAAGGAAGATATGTCCAAGGAAAAAGCTGTCAGAAAAAGAAAGGCATAAACCAGGGTATGAGAGGCCACTGAGCTCCCTGAACCCAAGGGAGGACAAGCTGGTGTCAAACCCTGGCTTCATCTGCTCCCCTTTCCTGTGCACTGCTTTTGCTTCTATCCTGGTAATTAATACTGGTTTGCTCTCTACCTTTATCTTTAAAAGGATGGAAACCTTCAAATACATGAGAAGCGCTTCCTGCTGTGTATAGATGGTGTTTGGGAGAAAGTATTCAATGTCAAATATTTTCTGTGATGATAAAATAGTGCAACTATTTAAACAGGAGTGCAATTTCTGTGTGTGTCTCTGTCAGTCTGGGGGAAACCCATTCCACTTGTCACGGTACCTGCTGGGAGGGGATCTTCTCCTTTGCCATTAAAGCTATGCTCTCAGAGAGGCCTTGATTGTTTCTCCACTAACAAGGGCTTCATATTATATAGCGTACCACACCGAGGTTTGACCAACATAAATCTTTAGAGAAGTATTTCCCTCTAGAACTACCTTCCTCCACTCCAAAAAGTTTTCAGAATACTCCCAATACACAATAACTGTTCAGCACCAATCATGTTGTGTTGTTTCTTTGCTTTGTTTTTAAACTTGTTTGTAAGACCAGAAATAAAGTTTTCCCTACTTGGGATCATTTTCCAAAGCTTATTTATCTGAATTGAAATGTGGCACTAGTTTTTGGCCTAGAAATGTATTTGGTATGGGAATTCTAGCTGATGTGTATGGGTTTCCGAAGGCCAGATTCTAGGAAAGGCAGATGCAGCACAAGAGGGTAAGTACATGTACAGTAAGTGAAGAACAAAGAAAAATGGTGAACATACTACAGTTTCCCCACAGTGTTTGCCTCCAGCTAGGAGAAACTGCAGGGCTTCATTTCTACTGGATTAGGAGGATGGTCTGTGCCGGCATAGTGAATCTCTGGGCATGGGCAGCCACCAGAAGTCAGGGAATAAAACAGCTCATGACACTAAATCAAAGGCAGCCCCAGCTGTTTAGAAACATCAGAAAGTTAACATTCAGGCCCCAATTCCAGAATTTACACTTAGAGTGAGGAGAAAAATCAAGCTGCAAATGCTCCTTTAGCTGATTTCCTACCAAATATCTATGCTTGCTTTCCCTGCTGGACACCTGTGGGCCTGGCATTGGGCTGTGCAGCGTGTCCAAGCAGGCTGTAGCCTCAGACCAGTTCTGGCTGGTGCCACAGGAGGCATTTTGGCACCACAGCTGGTGCAGAGCTCAGGAACAGCTGGAGAGGTGAGCAGAACAGTGATGCATACCACAAAAATTAGTTGTACATGCATCAGTCTGCTAATACAAGTCTCTGTACAAACATGTACATGAAGGATCTGCACACTAACCAAAGTGCTGGTGAACTACAGAAAGCCATAGTATCATAAGCGGTATTAATCCTTGTTTTAGAGCCATGTATAAAAAGATGGATCAACTATGCTGCTTGAGGGACATAAATATCATTTATTAAGACAACCTTGGTTAGTTCTTTGCAATTATTTTTTAATAGAAACATGAATCTCGGTTAAAGCCAGATTTATGCTCCTCCTTGCCTAACCCCATGCCAGGATCTTTGATCCCAAATTATTGAGGAAATGGAGAACTCTCTCCTGCATGGGGCATTTCTGCTTGTAATATGCAATAAGCAGCAAAAAGAGTAAGATCTTTGGGGGTTAAATATTTCAGCATCCTCAGCACATATCATGGACTTAGTTGAGCCACAGAGTTACACTTTATAGTTGGTACATTCCAAAGGAAGCTGCTATACCCAAAACAAACCAGCTGTTTACAAGGGGAAAAAACCCTTCTAACTCAAGGAAATGAAAACAGCATGAGGAGAGAAAACAACCCTTTAGCTTTATAATGTTGATTTATACTAATCTAAGTAGCTACTATTATGAGGTGATCTGTGGCATTTCTGCCCTTCCTCCAATCTGTCACAAAAGCAAGACATTCAGCATTACTTATTCAACCAAAAAAACCCCAGAAAGTAGAACCAGATGAGGTGACTGTTCCTGCAAACTGCTCCTCTGCGGTTGTTTAAGGAAAGCAACAATGCAAACTGAGTTATACAGCACTCATATAATATGTACAATAAAGAAATAAATGCAGATTACTTATCCACATTCTTCCCAAAGGCCTTTGCATTTTTTTTGTGTAAAATAATCCATTAGTGAAATGCATTTGTAGATGCAACAGACAACTATTTTAAGAGCACTCAGCAAAATGGCTTAAAGTTTAGGGCGGAAACTGAATAAAAATCATTAAAATGTCATTTCCAGTTGGAATGGTGAGAGAAACTGAGACAGTGGTAACGTCACATCGGGATTTCAGCAGAAGGACGTAGGCAAACAGTGCTTTCAATGGGGAAATACCCACTAACACCTTTAGTAATGAATAGTAATGAGCACCCTGAACCTCTCCCGGAGCCAGAAACAGATCACTGGCACAAACTCCCACAAGCAAATTGCTGCAGGCAGCCATCCCATCACCTCCATCCTGCTGCCCACCAGCCCTGTCCCTGCCCTGACTTCTCCCTTTCTCTGCAGATGGTAGGCTCCCTAGGCTGACCGCCCTCTATGTGTTGCAGACACCAGGGCTCTTGCAAAAGCCTGGGGGAATTACTGTGGGTTTTTCCTTCTTTTTTATTTTTGCAGTAGTTTCTGTCCCTCCTCCCATCCTGTTTTGCAGCATCACAAAATATCCCACTTGGTTCTGTTCTAATTAGAAATTAGGATTAGATTTCTAAACTAAGCTTGTCAAAGCGCGTCCCAGCCACATGGATGTGGGGTGTGGGAAAGGCCGTAACCCGCCCACCACGGGCGTCAAAAGGCAAGTGAATATTAAAATGGAAATCACAGAAGAGCTTTAATTTGGGCAGGAAAAATAGGGATAACAAACTATTCAGGACACAGCTTCCCTTCCAAGCGGATGGATGTGCCGATTCTCACTAGATCAGCTTCAGGAACCAGAAATCAGTTTGAGCATTAGAAGCAGCTGCAATCCATTGAAATTTATGGGAGCCTGAGATAAAATAATTCTGAATAATACAGGTCCTTTGACATTAACTTAAAATTCTTTTCTAAGAAAATTGTGTGTGGTTTTATTTATAAGCCCAAGCCTTCTGCAGCCCACAGCACTACTGAAGGGGGAGGAAAGACAACCTTCAGCTGGCGTAAACTGTCGGAGCTGGAATTTAAAGGAATTGGGACCATTTATGCCTAGTAAAGGTCTCCTCCAGTATACTGCTCAGGATCATATGAATCGCTTCTCTTTCAGGAGAAAGGCTGTCTGAATGTCACTCACATTGCCCTTTATTTTTATCCATTAGACAAACAAAATGAACGATCACATTTATGCCACGGACAGAAAGCAGACCCCACAGGCTATATGTTGTGAAAGGAACTCTTTCTACCAAGCGAGATAATGCTTGAAAAGGTGAATGAAAAGATTTTAGTAAAGAGGAAAATGTCCCTGTAGGACCCTTCCTAATTCTGAGCTCTTCAGTAACGTCAGCCTCACTAATCCATACCTAGCTGTGAGTTCAAATGAAAAATTCATTAACTTTGTGTCCTTTAATTTATTAGGTGTAGCAACACTCCTCATCAGGGGAAGGGCTGAAAGGAGGGGACAATCAGGGCTCTTTTATTCTTTCTGCAAATCTATGGGCTCACAAAAGGAGAGGACCAGTTTGTGAGAAATTACGCTCGCCTAATTAGAAGAGCTGCTGTTTGCTCTCGCAGGCACGCCAAAGCCAACCAAAGGGAAAATGTAAAACCTGCCATCAAAGACCTGAAATGGCCATGACTAAAACCATGCCAGGACCAGACAACAGCAGAGGCACCTTGGTGACCATTTCATCCCACAGCGGTACATAAAAAAGGAACACATTAGGAACAAGAATAACAAAGTCTTTTATACAGTGAATTAAACCTGAAATCTGGACTGCCTACACCACAGAAGGACTAGATGCTGCTTGACATCCACTACACTAACTGCTAGATATCTCTTCTACCTGTGTTATGGCACGTTGTAGAGTTTTTCCAGCAAACTGCCTAGGAAAGCTGAGTTCGGGTGCAGGAAGCGAGAGCTGGAAATATAGAGGATATTTTTTCTCTGGAGGCTCAGGGATCACATCACAATCCCTCCCTGCTCAGCTTCCACAGCTGAACCTGTGGATAACAAACCACTCCCGCCTTTTTCATCGGGCTGATGGAAGGATTCAGTTTTATTCACAGTAACACAATATTTTGTCCTTACATGACCCTCTCTGGTGTCTCTTCCCTCCCTCTTTGGAAAGGAATAAATAATTATCCTTGTTTTCTGCCAGGAAACACAGATAGCGAGTAGGGTGAAATGGACTGCAGCCAGGGCAGAGCCAGCAGCAGAGCCATGTCTCCAGCCTGCCAGTCCCAGGACCTATTAACATTAATGCTTAATTAGTGTTTACATTTCCCAAGCAAAATGTAAACATGTATCTGCACCAGCCAATACCAGCTGTGACGGAAGAGTGATGTTCTCCAAAAGCAATTTCCTCTCCTTTCAAAGGGGCATCTCCAGCAGGTAGGACCATGAAGCAGCATCCGAATTGTGACACCTCGTATTATGCATTTACAAAGAGCAGCAGTGAGGTCATATTTACAAGGTAAGACCAGAGACTATTTAGACTGACATGAAAGGCTAAGTAAAGTAGTAGGAAAACAAAAACAAATATCCCAAAAATCCCATCCTCTTTGAGGATGCTGCAGGAGTCATGTATGATTTCAGTTATGGAAACACAAACTGCCTTGATAGCCATATGAATATACTCTTTGAAGTAGCAAATTATTGATACCAGAATTAATTGTTCTTTGGAACAGCAGAAAACTCTGAACAGCTGCAAAAAGTGTTCACAAAGAAATCTGAATGTAGTGGAGAGTTAATCTGGGTTTATATCCCTTTACAGATATTAAAACGAGGTTCACTGAGCCAGAAATTCATAAAACCAGCTTGTTTCTCATGCCTGTATGCTGACAAAACTAATAGATATTCTGGCTGGTGGCCCTCCACCCCTGAAAACTGATGCCCTGTTTACCCAAACACAGAGCATGTCCCTTTGTCACCAGCAGTACCTTCTCCAGACTGGCTGGCCAAACGTCTCCTTCATTGTAGTCCAAGTTCTCCCACTCCAGGGATCACACAGACAAACACTTGGAGGAGAAAGTCAAACATCTGAGGATTTTCTGCTGCAATTCCTGGGAAAAAAAATAAAATCCACAAATATTCTCTGTCATCGACATTTCTAAACCCCATTCTGGCACATGGGGGTTAGGACAGTACCCATTCGTGGTTTCACAGGGGATGGATATGATAGGGCAAGAATAGCGTAGAACTCACTCA
>NW_009916944.1:16117-32104 GCF_000696875.1 Nestor notabilis
TCATCAGCTGCTTTTTCGAATGCTGGAAGTCAGGGAAGTGCTACATCACTTTCTGTATGACCTGAAAGCCACAGCCAAAGCTGTTCAGTCTTCCTTCTCCCTAGGACACTCTTGGAATGAAGCCTTAGGGGCCATAGAAAGTCAGCAAGTTTCTTGAGCAGCAGAGCTGAAGCAAGATGATTTTCCTGGTGGTGGTGGGGAGTGCACAGGCACCTATTTCTCACTAACCACACACCACACCTAAAATCAGATGTAAATGTTGATTTTGCAGACATAAACCTCTGGGCTGGTGGAAAACTACCACTGAGAACAGCCAGAGACAGTGCAAAAAAAAAAAAGTAACTGTTAACTGTATATAATCAGCCATCAGTGCTTACACACAACATCCATACAAGTATAGGTGAGATATAAGGTTTAATGCAGTTACTTAAAAGAGGTGTATTTATATAATGTGTATGTCATGGAATCATCTCTGAGGTTGAAGACATCTATCCTGTAGTGTTACCTAAATAGAGCATAACCTAAAACTATGAGAACTAATATGGTTACTTGGCAAGAACAAGAAGTCATTCAGGCTCAGGTGAGAAGCACAGGGCAAAAGCTGGCAAGACATCACAAGCTGTAATAGGTAAGAATAGTAAATAACACAGCAATAACTTCATTCTGTCTTATCTTCTGATAGAGTTTTGGTACTTGAACTCTATCAAAGGACAAGGAAATACCTGAAAGCAAAGAGCACATGAGAATATGGACATTGTCACCATGGCTTAACCAGGTGTAGTGAATCCTCCTCAACTACAGTCATACACATACTTGCTGTAGAGGAATTCCTCATGCAATTATGAACATATTCATGACACCAGGGTCTCCAAACCAGCCTGCGATCTCTGAAAGCAGGGCACAAGAGAGTGAAGGTGCAGGACTGTCCCACAGCCAGCAAGGTAGCGTTAAGCACAGGCACATGTGCAGGTACATGCCATGGTTCTCAGTAAAGCGTAAGTCACAGGAGTTGCTATTCAAATACACAATGTATGATTTTTTTAAGCTTCACTTGTATTCTTTAAAAGCTTAAGCTGGAATTGAGTTTTGTGGTTACCCTCCATGCAAGGATGAATTTAACACAGAGTGTCACCGAGGCACTAAAATAATGAGGCTAACCACAATCCACAACTGGAAAACTGCAAAAACTGCCTTGGTGAAAGACAAAAAAAGGCAACTTGCCCCAGAAGAGCAAAACATGGGCAAATGCTGTCATCTTACACCCGCATGTAAGGTTCTGAAAACATACATAGATGTAGCAATGCGTTTTGGAGGTTTATTGCTGCTTGCAAATCTCACCTGATGCCTGCGGGTGCAACGCCAGCCTTGCCTGATCTCCTGCCTGCTCTTCTTGAAGATAATATCTTTTGCAGTGTCCCACAGCCCTGAAGTTAGGTGGTAAGTGCATTTCACAAAGTAGATCTCACCTGGAGTTGTTGTATGCCATGCTGCTTGCAGATGACATCCAAGGAAGCAGCTCAGTAACCTGTGTATTGTCATTCCCATTAGCTCTAATCCTTTGGAAAAAACAGCTTCAAGTCACAGCAGGGTGGTACAATGGGAAGCATTTATTTGCGTGCCACATCAAGCTAGAAAGGTGGATTGTGAGTATGTGAGGGCACAAAGGTTGAAAATTATTTATTAAGACACATAACTTTGCAAAGGCTTAGCTAGGCACCTTTGATGTTTCTGAAGAGCACCATCTGAGCTCATTTTTGGAATAAAGTAGCTAGCTCAATGATATCTTAATTTCTTGAAGACAGTTGTTCAGTCTCTTTTTCTATACTGTATGTTCCACATTAAGTCATTATCTATGCTGTTCACTCCATTAATTCTGCTAGTTTTATTAGCAAAGTTCTGCTGCCTGGTCCTGTAGCAGTGACAAGCATTTCTAAAAGCTAATCTGACAGATAATGACTCCATTAAGTGTTGAATACTAATTGGTTTACATCAGGGGCCTGAAATTAATTGATGTAAATAAATTAGCACCTGAGCATGCATCACCCCAGCTTTGGATTTTCCTAAATACCAATGATTTTTAAAGCTTGTATCTTCAGCAAAAAGCAATGGAATACAAACAGACAGGATGGGTAATTAAAATGTGGCAACAAAATAAGACTATCAAGATGAGCTTAACAAAGATTGCTTACCTATTGATGGAAAGGGTAGTGCCTGCCTGTACAGTCTGTTTACACTGCTCTGACTTGTAGAAAAGATACTTTTCTGACAGCTTCCCAAAGATATAATTATCATTACTATTAATAACAGTGACACTGACCCCCACACCATTACTAAGATTTAGTAAAGTTATTGTATGATACATAGGGAATGCATGCTATTAATCACAACAAACACCTGTCCTCCCTTAAAAGTCAAGCCTTCAATTATTAATTCAAGGAATTAATAAAAGTTGTTTCATTTTAAAAGGATAAAATATCATTATACTGGAGATTTGTCATTGGAATGAAACAAATAATGGCTAATTTCTAAAGCTTGGGAGAGCAAGAGTGTCTGTGTGTGTAGTTTAGTCATGTCAACAGCAGTCAGTGGGTTAGAAGACAAACAAATACAGTCTATTTTTATATACAGATTTACTACATTCAGTTTCACCTTTATAAGGAAAACACATTCTAATATAAACCAATAAAAACTGGAGAAGACTCCAAATGTCTTGGGGAAGCAGATATCATTTGGAGGCAAACTCAGCCTTAGGACAATACAGAAACATTTGGTTTAGAAAAGACCTTTAAGACTGGGTCCAGCTGTAAACCTTACGTTGCCAAGTCCACCACTAAACCATGTCCCTAACTCCACATCTACACATCTTGTAAACACTTTCAGGGATGGTGACTCCACCACTCCCCTGGGCAGCCTGTTCAGTGCTTGACAACCCTTTCGGTGAAGAATACGTGGACAATATGAGGCAATGTGCAGGTACACAGCTCCACCACCACCACCAGGGAGGTCACCTGGATCGCTGCAGGCATGATGGGGAAGCTTTGGGAAAGCCGCTGAGGTTGATCGAACAACACCCATTAAATCCAGCCTGCTTCAGATCACCTTTCTAATTTACTCCCATCGATTTCAGGTCAGACACACAGATTATTTTCACATGCACAAAAGAACAGATTGTTTTGACAGAGTTATCAACACTGTGAAAACATTAATTGACTTAAAGTTATCCTGGAAAGAACATGATCAAAAATTTCTGGAGGCTGACATCATCTTCCTGAGGGAATTAGGAAACACAAGGTTATCAGGAAGAAATATGTTAAGAAAATTTGTAAGGAACCTGTTGTGAGATCTCTTGAGATACACAAAAGCTTCTTCTATGAAAAGTAATTTTGAGTGTAATTTCATTTTAGTGAATATTATGAAAATTTCTGTAAACCCCAATCGAGGTAATTTCATCCACATGCCATGATTTTGCAGTATTTCACTAGCAGTGTTACTGTATATATATTATGCGTGAATATATAGACACACATATGCAAATATATGACATTTGCAAAGCCACTGAGTGATAGAACCATAGAATGGTTTGGGTTGGAAGGCATCTTGAAGCTCCTCCAGTTCTAACCCCCTGCCCCAGGCAGGGACACCTTCCACTAGAGCAGGTTGCTCCAAGCCCCTGTGTCCAACCTGGCCTTGAACACTGCCACGGATGGGATAACCACAGCTTCTCTGGGCACCCTGTGCCATTGCCTCATCAGCCTCACAGGGAAGAGCTTCTTCCTAACGTCTAACCTAACTTTCCCCTCTGTCAGTTTAAAGCTGTTACCCCTTGTCCTGTCACTCCACACCCCTGTGAAAAGTCCCTCTCCATGGAAGATGCTCTTACGGTCGCAGGAAGAGACCAGGGTCCTCCTCTGTCCTCCCACCCGGACACCTGTACCTTGTGGGGGCCCTGACCTCCAGCACCAGTGTTGAAGCAGGAACCCAGCTCTCAGTGCTTCCACGCCTGAAACGTTCCTCTGTGACAGCCGTTTTTATCTTTCCTGCTGCGCTCCTTTAACAACCCCCTTTGATCTAATGCCAAAGTGGAAAGTCATCACAAAGAAGCGGCCGGAGCTCCACACTGCGGTCATAAATAACAACACAAGTGTTCCTCGTCTCACCCCTACCTCCTTTTGGGGCCCAGGATTGCAAGGGATGGTTCATCCCACGTTTCAGGAGTTGAAGCTCCTGGACAGCACATTTATCACCACCCTGACTCTGATTTCAAGTTTATCATCAGCTGCTTTTCACTTGCAGTGATTTACCTCAATCAACACGGATCCCGATTCCCATGCAGAGGAACCTCTGCCCCATCCCTGAGCCCGGGTCCTCTCCTACACCAGCAAACCATTTGTGGCAGTTGTGTCATCAAGACATCATGACCTGGGGATTTCACTGGGGCTGGCATCCCCCACAGAAGAGCTGACAGACAAAAACCTCCCATCCATGCCTCATGCACTACCAAAGCTCAACTTTGAGGAGCAGGGGAAAAAAGTCCTCTGGAAAGTAGCTGTAGTAGAACCAGCCATTTCTTGACTCTAACACCCCAAGTGATTCCTTATTTCAGAGCTATCAGCCATTTTTAAGTAATAAAGGTAAAAAGTGAAGGTATTATTAACTGTGAAGAGATATAGCAATGAATAACCCCTTTGCTGCTTACAATAATGCAATTAAAATATAGCTCCGAGTGATTAAATAGCTTTTAAACATTGCCTGAAGCCAAATAATGTCAGAAGCATTTAGTAATACGTTTTCTGAGACAGGCTTCCTTTAAAAGCATTCACCCAAGAGCAAAGTATTGCTTCTTGGGTAGACAACTTCCATTATACTGGGCCAAAACCAGTTGACACCATTTAAATGGATAACAAGCTTTTCCCCTTATAAAAAAGCAGCAGAGCCCCTCAACTCCAAAGCAATATGCTTGAGGTAGGGAGAAGGCCACTGCCACTTAGGTGCAGAGGTTTACCTGTGGTCCATTCCTTTCTCTATCCTCAAAACATTTTTAGAGCAGCTTCTCTTCAGCATCACCAGTGCAATGACTTTGAGTCAGGCATCACCAGTGTAACACTGGAACGTTGTCAGGAGTTAACCAGTGAAAATTAATGACAGGAATAAAAACCTCCATGAGTCTCCCTTATCATGAGTATTTAAGTATAATGGATATTTATTAGTCAGTGTAATGGACAACAGAGCTTAACGGGTACAGTTTTCCAGTAGTCACTGTACATATGCTTAATGAGAATTCAAAAGACATAATGAATTAGAATTCCCCTGTTGGGCACTGAGTATTTCTTCATTAAATTCTAATGAACTGGGAAGAGTATCAGGTTTGGATATGCAGTGTATTTTTCTCCTTTTTTATGGTTATGTTTAGATACATTGGGTTAACCCTCATCATTCTTATGACAAAGAAGTGCTGAAAAAAGTTTGCTATGAATGGAAAGAAAATGAATTTGTAAAGATAGAAAAGTCAGCATCACAAATTATGTGAAATAACAGCCAGAGAACTTTTGCTGTACCATGCGGGGCCCACATCACCCAAACCAGGCATTTATTTTTCTCTTCAGAAATTATAGGATGAGATGAAATCTCATTTAGCAATAAGATTATGGCAAATAGTGATGTGATCTCACTTGATCACCACCTTTAGAAAAGAAAGGACTAATTCATGAAAACAGACAGCACATAACAGAAGCCTCTCCCCCTTCCTAAATGAGAGGGGTTCATGCAGATAAATCCAAATTACTCATCACAATGACAAGAGTGCAACACTGCCAAAAATAGTGCAGGAAAAGCACCTATCTCATTGAACATCTATTTTGAGTGTGACCATTATGCCACCTGAGTAAGTACCCTGGAATAGTAGAGGTGGCTGGGCCATGCACCAGGCAGCTCTAGCTAAATAAACCCTAGGAGTTACCAGTTACGTCTGTGTTTGTGAGCTCTTCTAAGGAGCATCAAGCAGCAGAGAGGATCAGGAGCTCCAGCGGCTTTGAGAACTGGTATGTCCACAGCCTGAGTTACTATAAGTGATTTCCTATATGTACATGGCTATTACAAAGAGTAAACAAGCATAAAAATAAAACAAATCTGTGCTGGCATTAAGTCAAAAACTATTTTCAGAAGGGCAGTAAAAGGGGTTTGAAAAAGAGCACGAAAGAAGCTGCAATAAAACCATGACTTCTCCATACTTACTCTAGAATCATGGCAAAGTGGAAATCAGTTTGCAAACCATTTGTTGTCACTGTACCCGCACTTCAGGCAAAGCTGCAGCACTGGTTTCCCCTCGCCAGCACCACAAAGCTGCTCCGAGCCATGCTCCTCTCTGGTGGCAGCCATTCAAATGACAGTGGGTCACCTCGATGGGGAACAGGCCAGTCCCTGGCACAGAGACACTGCCCATGCAGACCCCAGCAGGTCCCCTTGATCGCTGCCTCCCACATTGAAATCCTGTGGATTATAACACTTCATCTTCTCACTGGCTGTTGGCAAGATATGCAAAGCAATTAGGCTGTTATGGCAATTTTATGGTGCTTATAAAATTCATTAGCTGCCATTAATTAATTTTTGTCATTAATATTAATATTATTATTATCTTTCTTTTCCTCTAATTTCTTCTCTGCTCAGGCTCTACTTGCAGGTCTTTTCTGTTTTATTTTTTTCCTCTTGCTTTGCCTTTCTTGTTTGCTTCCTGAGACAGACACAGCCCAACTTTGTTCTCCAGCCATATGGAGGCCCTGGAGGGGGAGGAGAGCTGGCTTTCCCAGTCTGGCTTTGCTATTCAGGATGAGCCTGGAGCAGTGAAGCCACACTCCAACAGAGCCCCGCGACGGCCAAAAAGAGCAGCACTGCTCCAGAGAGCAGACAAAGCCCCAGCAGGGCTTTGCTGGTGGAAGCCTTCGTATAAACTGATGGTTTCAGTCAAGGGACAAGTTCTCTTTATTTTGGAGACCTCCGAAATCTCTGTTCTCTTTAAACAGAGAATGAAGATAAAGATTGGTGATGTGGAATCTTCCTAAAAAGGTGATTTCTGGAGGACAGAGTCATTCAGAGGTTAGAAACCAGAGCACTTGTTCTCTGTGGACACCAGCCAGTTTGAGGGGTTTTTTGTTTGCTTGCTTATTTTTTAACTACACATTGGGAATAATCTCCGAGAGACAGTTTCATAATATTTTACATTAATTTAAGACTGAACTGTATTTTATTTGTACACTCGCCAGGATTTTGATGTCTCCCTCCCAGGCTCCTGTCCTCTTTTTAAAACATCTCCAGAGACTCCTTTGATGCTCCTAGCATGAGAGATCCCATCACCCCACAATGCAAGAGATGGAACTGGAAACTTTCCCAGAACAAGTTTGCTGGTTAAAGGCCTCTATTTGTGATGAAATATAGGTTACTCCACAGGGTCTTACCTTCAGTGCTCTCAATCTGTTGTCTCAGACAGTGTTAACCAGTACTGCACTTGATGTGTTCCTCTCTCCTGTAAGAAACACCAAAAGACTTTGTTACTCTCAATAAAACTACTACTGGGGCTCAGTGTGGCCTTGCCTGTTTTGTCCTAGGTTTTCACTGAGTTTTACAGCCACATATTTAGGACCAGGCAGTGCCACGCACATGCCCTGCAAAAACATGAGCCACACACCTGATAACGCACTGCATGGCTCCAGGGCATCTCTTACCATTTGGGTCCTGCCCTGCCCGGGGCAGGAGAAGACAAACTGAAAAGTAAAGCAGCAGCATCACGGTTCCACTGCCAGTAAAAACACACGGGCACAGAGTCACACCAGTGGTCCTTCTCCCCTGGCACACTATACCACCAGTGAAAGCAATGTCCCTTCTCCTGGAGCTCAGGGTCACCACTGTGCCTGGAGTGGGGCGAGTGCCCAAACCCCTATATGCCCCCGCTACTCCCCGCATAGCAGCACCAGCCACAGCACAGTGTGTGGGGCAGTAGTCACCCTCATCTCTCTATATAATCAACTCGGAGTGGAGCCCTCTGCCAGCAAGCAGCCGCGGCAGAGGTGGGCAGTGGGGCGCACCGGCAGCGCCGGGGTGCACGGTGCTGGGGCGCACCAGTAGTGCTGGGGCTCGGCAGCACAGCACAGCACCGGTGGAGCATTGCCATCTACAGCACTGCGAGCAGCACTGCACAGGACCTGCTCCCTCCACGCGATGCTATTGCTCCATTCTTGGCCAAGGGCAAAAAAAGAATATAAGATTTTTACTGTGATGGGGACTGCAGGCACAAACTCTGAGTCGGGTCCTCAGCTGCACCTAACATTACTTTGGTTGGGCTTTGAGCTTTGTAATTCATTCCTTGCTCAGAGAAAACTTCCAACCACCTTGGAAGTTTAATTTAGTTTTTGTTTATTTGGAGCTAAATAATCAGATGTGTTTGAATACTTAGGGCAGGTCTGTTGCCACTGCACAGTGGTGCTTGCTATAAATTCAGACCGTATCCCTTAGCACAGATGTCTATTGAATGCTATAATCCATTTTGTTTGCTGCTTGCTGAAGTGCTGTGTGGCACAGAGACCCGCTGGGATTTCCCCCCAGCTGCAGGAACCTCAGACTAACTTTCTTGCAAGCCCTTACCACCAGATGAGCCAATTATAGATTTGTTTTGGAAGCATATTCCTGGCATCTGAGGTGTTACGTCACCTGTGCTGCAGCCATCGTGTTACTTGAGCTGATGAACTCAAAGCAGCCTCATATTATGGCAGGGAAAAGGCATAAGTTCAAACATTAAAACATACTAGTTGGCACAATCATATTAAAAAAACAACGTTTGGAGCCTATTATATTATAGTCCAATGTTGTTGTTGGTAACATTTCATAAATTGCTGTTATATGTCATTTTAAGGGCAAGTTAAGGGACCACAAGGCTGTTAAAGCATTAAAGCACCTAACTGTTGCTGCTTACCAATAAAGTCATCCTGTCCACTGAAGTCATTCTAATATATACTGCATTGTTAACTCAAAAAGTCATTTATCTTTGCAAGCGTGACCTTTCTTTTCTATTAAAGTCTTTAGTGTTTCTAACTTCCTTCCTTCAAGATTAAAGCTTTGTTGTACTTAAATAATAGGCAAAAACTGCCCAAAGGTTATTGCCTTCACATTTGGCTCTATTAGCTGACTGATAACATTCCTGCCCATTGCTCACACGTGTTAGGACTTTACTGCTCTATATCACTCAAGAAATAAAACTCCAGGAGCCCAAACCGAATCACAAGTTACATTTGCTTTTGCCTGTGTTGATGCAGTCGATCAGCACCTGAAAGCTCTGTGAGGGTCATTGAAGGGAATGCTTGGCCAGCCACTGGGTACATGTCCTGGGGACAGCCCCAGTGCCACCACACCAGGGACCATCTGAGCCAGGCTTACCTTGAGGGAATGCCCCAGCCTCAATCGCCTTCATCCTTCATATTGCAGTACTGAATTGCACACTAAAGGTACTAACACAATAAGCCTTCACTGTTATAGCAGAAAAATTAAATTTGCCTTATTATGCCTTCGCACAAATCCTCATGGAAGCGTTAGCTGCTATTTGCATTAAGTAACTGTATTTCCTATTGCACTGGTTAATACCAATGTCTTTAGAGGTCATCAGACTCAACAGTTAAAAAAATTAATCTGAGAATTTACAGCAGTTAAATACAGCTAAATAATTAATGATGAGGAAATTGAACTTCCCATTGAGATTGGATTAGGAGCCAATGTGGGACACCACTGCTGTAGAGCATGTTTCCCTGGGGAACCTCCCAGCAAAAATCTGCCCCTTTATTGCTTTCCATATCACTAATAAAATATGAAAGGAGAGAATACAATAATATTTTCATATCATATTAATGACCTTCAGAATGCAATCAGACTAGCAGCTCTCTCTGAGCAATTTGCTAACATAATATAGAAGTGTTAATGTGATATGAAGGTCACTAAGACAGTATAAAAATTAGTATAATAACAGCAACTAACCCAGGCCTTTCAGCAACAAGAACAATTAACTTGCAACTTCATTTTTGCAACCTGCACCTCGTATGTGTGTGCCAGGTACAGTATTAACAAGAAGCCCCGCAGTGTCATTAGGGTAGGAGGGATTCACCTCTCATTGCTTTGCACTCCCTTTAACTTCGATGGGTCAAACCTGGTGTAGGAAGAGGCACCTCACCCTGGTCACCTGCTAACTCAGCATCAGGGGGAAAGGACAAAATGAAAAGGGAGAAAATGCAAAGTTGAGATGACAATTTAAAGAAGAGAGTAAGAGGAAAAGGAAAGAAGGAATGCAAAGAAAATCAGAGAAGCACCTTCAGAGTCAGAAAATCTACCAAGCTGGGAAGCCAGACACAGGCTGACATTAGGTGTAGGAATCATTGAGCTTTGGGAACCATGATAGAAAGAAAAGGCAGCACAGCTCCTTTAAAGGAGGAGATGGACATCTGCAAAAGATGCATTATTGATAAAAGCTTTGATTCAAGGGGATTTATGGGAAATAAAAGAACAATAGTATATTTAACTGAACCACGTATTTAAAAATGAGAGTATTTCAAAATTATGTTAATTTTCCACCTGAGTATAACTGAGAGGTTTAGAATCCAGTTTTGGCAGTTGAAATACAAGAATACCCAATTAAAAAAGTTTTGAACAACTTCAAAACTGAGGATTTAAAAAATAGGATTGGTTTGTGGTTTTTTTTAAAGCATTTAAAGCCCACTCTGAAGTAGGATAACTTTGCTTTGCACCACGTAAGCACATTGCTGAAGTAGAACAGAGCACGGAGAGCAGTGAGCATCTGAAAGTCATGCTTCTAAGGTCTTAAGAAGCAGATCTAGTTAGAAGAGGAACTCTGCCCTTGATCCACTATGTAACCTTTAAGAGTAAGGCCTCTTTTTGCAAATCTGCCTACTTAGCCTCACTTTGGAGGCCACCAGTGCAGGGGTTCAGGCTCCAGCCATCTTTCTGAAATTCCAGCATTAACATCTAGGCTTTCACTGCCAGACAGCTGTAACCTATAGGAACAGATGGAGAGGGTCAGACCAACATCTGCCGAGCCCTGGAATGTTCCCTCCTGGGCCCAGGGATAAATGCAAGGAGGGAGACAAGCACATGAGGCTTCTCCCACATTGGACTCTTCTTTCAGACCCTCCTCCCTGGAGCTCACCTAAATTTCAGCATACAGAATATACTATGATAAGGCCCATCTACAGTTTAATAATGTGCTTAATGACAAGTCATCTCATTTTATTAAGTTCGGGCATTCTGGTTTCACTTGATGCCTCTCATGGCATTGACTCCATGAAGGACCTTGTCAAAAACCTTTGGAAAAAATTAACCAGAACACTTCAGAGTTATTCTGTCCTCAATTGGAATTGTATCTAATTATACCAACATCACCATAACAAACTGAGGAGCTGACTGAAATCAATGGCAAAGTCTCTGTGAAATCTCTTCTGAAAAGCAGGAGCAGGTCAGACCATGGCTTTGTTTCCATAAACAGGGCTTTTATACAGGTACTTTAGTATTCTGAATGGAAAATACAGTGGGGAAAAGCGTGTGAGAAGTCATTCTTCAGCTGCACAGTGTGCAAGAAGGGTATCTCCTCCTGGAGAGTCATTTTACTGCCTGAGTCAAAGCCCCTTTATATGTATCTTCTAAAGGAATTGATTGGTATTTAATTAACCTACACTTTATGCCATAGTCAATCTTTAATTAAATGCATCCTTAAGCATAGAATTTAGAGTGTTACTTGAACGACTTTAAGTGCAGAAAGCGTTTTTATGTTTTCCTCATAAATGAGAAATACAGAATGAAGTAAATAGCTGCTTGAAAGAAGGAGTCTCCTCAGTCGAACACAAAACTGTTTGCAGGGAGCTATCCACCTGCAGGAGACATCCAAACCTTTCCTATTGGGTATGGAGATTTATGGAGGGTGAACCTAAAGCAGTAGCACGGCTTTGAAGGAAGGAGACCCTTTAGCTCCCAAGAGCTCTTTAAAGTCTCAAAGCCTCATGCAGCCTTTGAAAAACAAACTCCACAGAAAAAGAAAAAAGGTATTAATAAAACCTCTCATGTGAACTGCAGTGATTAATTTTAATATCCTAAGTAGCTAAATATTGTTTAAATAAGAACACCTAGCAATGAAAAGAACATCTTCATTACTTTATAATTTGCAACAGAAGCCTCTTTCCACCCAAGCCAGCATCTGCTTTCATTGCAAAATTCTGAGCCCTCTTATACAAAAATGCTGAACATGACAAAGTTTAAAGTCAACTTATTTTCCATTGCCTTGTAGTATTCTTCCTCATTACCTTTACTCCCTAAACACATGCAAGCACCGTTTTTGCTATAAGTGTAAACATGCAACTACTTATCCACACTTTTACCTTCTGAACCTCAGTCCATCCCTCGCTGTGGCTCAGCTCTTTCATTCAGTGGCAGTGCTGTGTAGAAGATCAGATGTCCCTCTCCAGCCCCATTGGGTCTTACCCTGAGCACCAGCACTGCAGGCAGTAGAAAGCAGCTCAGATCTTCAAAGCTGGAGAACATCCCATGCCAGAGAGGACAGGCAAGTGCAGGGACCTGCTCAGCATCTTCTTGGCAAGCCCTGGAGACTCCTGCATGCAGCACAGTCTCCTTTTGTGACTAACTCTAGTTTCCTCTTAACGTTACAGCAAGATGACATCCATATGCTTTGACTCTAAGGTGATATCAGGAGTAGCAGCAGTCTGGCAGCTCTTGGGATTGTATCACAAACCTCCTGTGTTGGCTTGGTTCTCTGAAAACTCCCGTTCTCACTGTGCTGGGAGGAATATCCTTCCCATTGAAGGCCAGAAGCCCCAGCTAGCCCAGGCTGTGAAGCCACTGCACTCCCAACAGGGAAAGCCACCTTATGCTGGAGCAGGGCCTGAGCTTATTCCTGGAGAGGAGGGGCTGATACATTTGGCAGAGGCCTTGAAGAGAAAGGTCTCACACCTCAGTCCCTGCATGTGAAGGAGGAAGGTGGAGCTGCCGGAGCTTCTCTGTCCTGTCGTCCTCCTTCCCTCCCCAAAATCTGATCTCTCTCTGAAAGAGCCTGCTGGCTCCTATTGGCAGAGGCTCAGATGCTGGTGGGCTCAGGTGTATTTGTGCACACACTTCCTACCTCCAATATTTTTTTAACTTAAATAATTCATCTAGTCTTATTAAAAAGATACAAGTTTGTGAGCAGAGTAACCCTTTTTTCTCCCCAGAACAATGATTCTACAGTTATTACAACTGTATGCCCATGACTAAGTATTTTCACATTTATAATGTGAATAGCCATGAATAACAAAGCGTGCCAGGCTGCTGCGAGGCTATGGATGTAGCCAAACCTGAGGCTTCAGAAAGAGCTCCCATGTCTGCTCAGGGTCCTGACCCCAGTAGCTCCCATAGCTTCTTCCCTATCCTGCAGGGACCATGAAGACAGTCTTTTGTACCCAGCCCTTTGTAGCTGAAGGAGATGCTCATCCCAGAGCATCTCACCACCTGACCATGATAGGGCTCAAGTTGTCTGAGGATTAAAGTGATGAAGATGATCTGGAAAATTCATTCTGTGTGTGAAAACAATGGTAATCAATTTTAATAAATTTTGAACAAGAGATCAAATGAATGATTTACACACTTGGGCAAGCAGACAGGGACACAAACAGGATAAAAAAATACAGGAAAAGCCATTATTTAAATCTATGTTGTTAATAAAATTTACAGTTATTCAGATGCAGTCATTTTCCAAATCTCGTTTACTTTTCAGCATGAATGTTGCTCATTGCACTGTACAATGAAAATAAATGAGCTAATCTACTCTGCAATGCAGCAATGGGGTCCAAGGTTTCAAGGATTATCATTTAAATATTTCTTCCTCTACAGCTTTTGTTTTGTGAATCACCTCTTACAATAAATTACATCTAGAGACAAATGTTTGCAGCTATAGCTGGAGAACATATGACCACCCAGTTTAGGGGGTTTGACATTAGAAGAAAAGCTGCCAATAGTACATCTATATATATGCAAGTGTATATTTGTGTGTCTGACCTGCATCAGTTGGGCCAAGCCCACCCAAAGCTGATGCTGCAAATACTTTACTGGTGCAGCTGGGAGAGGGGAGGAAGGGGTTATGGCAGGAGGCAGCTGGGAGGTTTTGGTCACATCCAGCTGCTCCCCAGCCCTCTGGGGAACCCAGCCAGGCCATTGATTCCTTAAGAGGCTCATCAGTTCGATGCATCACAGCACTGCCAAAGAGAAGCGTTAACTTTTTAAAGAACTTAAACAAAAACACTCCCACCCCCCAAAAACCCCAAAACAAAAACCCTACCCAACAACCAGTCCTGAGGAACCATGATAAAAAAAGGTGGAAGAGACTTATTACAGTGTCATAACCATCACCAGCTCAGTGTTGGTAACTAGCTCTATTTAGGCTTAAAACATCACTTCAAAATGAAGTATCACATTATTTTCAGTTAAAAAAAGTTAGAATGAAAGCACATCTATTTTTTTCCTTCAAGTTTTCTCCATATCTGGAGCATAAAATAATTTACATCTTTAATGCAAGTATCTTATTTAAGTTTTCCCCATCTGAGGCAAAGATACAATAAAATCTGCATGAGGTACCTGCCTGCAGAATGATGTAGCTGCTTGCACAGGGCGCCCTGGTCAGCACTCACAGGGTCTGACATGGACCATGACTTGTATGGGTCTTAAAGCCCTTTTCACTTAGAGAATGCCCAGGAATTGGCTAGAGTAGGTATCTAAAAAGCCAGAAAAGTGATCTAGGAATTGTCTACAGTAGATCCATAAAAAGCCAGAAGAGTATGATGTCATAAACCCTGTGCTTTCTCATTTAATGACGCAATAATGTGGCATGTGCCCATTATGCTGCTCTCAGCAGAAAGAAACATCAAGAAAAATCACTAATGGAGATCCAGGTCTTCTGCTCTAGTCTAAAGAACACCAAAGATGCATTTTCAGGTCTATAACACAAGTGACTCTAAGCGCAAGACAACATATTTCAATAGATATACAGAAATAACTCTTCTCTTTTCTGGTAGCGTATCTGACATTGAACATACCCATTGTCCTAAAGAGAAATGTCTGAACCAACCAAAAACCCTATTTGATTACTAATTAAAAAAAAAAAAAAAAAAAAAAAAAAAAAAAAAAAGAAAAAAAAAAAAAAAAAAGAAAAAGGCAGGGGCAAAGAGGCAGAGAATTGTACTGGAAATTCAGAAATTGTTTGTAAAAGGTCACCAAAGGTGGTGAAGGAGTCTAGTGAGACACAGCTCATTGCCTGCAGCCCTACACCTCACCCCGATGGCCTGGAGCTGTAGGAGCATGGTTATTCCCCCTGTATCCAACATACAGGCTCAGGGTGCTGCTGGTATTCTCTCCCTACCAACAAGCAACAGGCATTTTGATCCATGAGTTTCATCACTTGGTTCATCCATTAGGCTCATCATCGTCTCGGACTTTATAGAGTCTTTCCCTTTGCCATTGTAGTAAACGTTCTGCAACTTTCAAACACCCGATCACTAGCAGTGAAGGAGTCCTATTAAACTGTCTCGAGATGCCTACCTCAATAGTCACTATCCTCTTTAAAAATGAAAAGAATGCACAAAGCACCTCCTGGATACCACTGTGGTCCCATAATGCACACCCATTTCTGGATACGCTTTGCAATTTTCTTTGTATGACAGCAGAAAAAGAATTGCTTAAATTTTAAACTCATGACGGCTCAATTTGCAATATTTTGCCTTACCCTTCAATAGACTTTTTTTTCTCCACCCAAAATCAAAGGTCTGTCAAGATGACCAGGAAACGAAAGCTCAGTAAGAGCAGCAACGCACACAAACATTCAGTGCACGTTGGTGGGATGTTCTTAGCTAGGGAAGAAATATAACTTGTCGAGCGCAGTAGGCTCACAGGCTGAATAGCATCAGC
>NW_009916944.1:32135-42488 GCF_000696875.1 Nestor notabilis
TCTGTATCACTGCTGCTCCCTCCCAGCAAAAACACCCTCTGGGAAATTCTGATCAGACACCATCGAAACCATTGAAACTCAGAAGTCTGAATAAATGGAATGATCTGCCTCTGTGAAGGATATTGTCATGCTATGGGTGCCAAATGCTAATGCATGATTTTGTACAAGGTACATAAGATTTAGATACAACCCCTGACAATCAGTTCAGGTTATCTCACCCAGCCTGATATGTTTTGGGAAGATGTGGTTCCTACCTGTGTGGATTAGAGCTACTTGACTAACAGAAGCTCCAATTTGTGCTTAGTATGTGGACAAAAGCTTTTTAAGGGAAAATATCAGAAAAAGAAAATTAAAGATTTTGAAAGAAGATACAGTTGAAAGGCACTTGCCAAGAGAAGCCTCACTGGTGTTGAATTTTCCCTCCTTGACGCCTGCTCCCATGGAAGAGACAGCTTTCCATACACAATACTCACTGCATGGTGTTCAGTATTCTAGTCTAAAAATAACACTAATCTTGATATAACTTTCAGAAAATATTATTTTCCTTTACTCCTATGATTTGCATTCAAGGAAGCAGAACCTGCTCATTTTTTCACCCATCTACTATTAGTTTCAACCTGCTGGTGTGTGCTGAGGGGAATATTGCTTTTGACTAGCAAAAGACAACTCAACACTTCTTGTTTACCAAAGCACTGAGACAGTGTCTTCTGTAGCTGCCTCTTCTAGGGACAAGCAAATCCATCCAGGCATGAGTCTTTGAATAAAAACCCCACTCTGTTCACACCACATCCTATTTTCAAACAACATGAAGATGGCTCAACTAATATTCCTCTAAATGCTGCCTTATGTAGATGTCAAGAGTCACTGCACAGGTCTTGAGTCATTATTTACCTACTTGCTAATATCGATGTGATGATTTAGGAAGAATTAACATTATGGATCGTTTACACAAGTAAATGAGGTTCTAGCCTGCAAACCCAAGCAAGGCAATTTCTAACTAAGCCTAGTCATTTCTGAAACAACAACAACAACAACAAAATTACATTATCTCACAGAGGAATGAACCTCCTCTGTATGGCAGTGTATCCCCTCCATTTTCATAGAGATTTTCTTAAAAAGACATTGCTCAGACATCCCATGGGCAACTGTTCAATGCTTTCCCTGGCTGCAGCCTTGCATACAAATCAAATCATTCCCAGGGCACAGTATGCCTGAGCAGACCTGCTTGGTATGCCTGACAGCAGCAGGATTTTAGCACTATGCCAGGACTAGTATGAATCCAACTAATACCCACCTCTCCTTCCTTTCTATCAATAAACCCCAAATTAATAGGTAGAAAATTAAAGACTGGCATTTGACCATGATCAAGAAAGATATGTATCATCTTCTCACATTGTCTGTGGTCTGTATTGGTGCGATATGGATAAGTGAACTTTCAGGTTAATCTTGCCATATTAAAAAAATACTATATTATGGAAGAAGTTATTTTAATGCAGTTTTGACTCTGAATTGCTCCACTAATGCTCATGAAAGACCCATCCCCTAATTCACAGCATTTAAATAGCTGCGATAACACGTGCAGCATTTATGGCAAAAAGCAGATGCAGAAACCAGACAGAATCCCTGGTGGAATTCCTGTTCTCCTTGTGATGTCATCTGCTGGGGGCAACCGTGTGATGTAAGCAAAGCAGATGTCATCCACAGGAGGAGAGTAAGTGCTTACAGAAACTCAGTGAGGAAGTGGGTCCAAACTGGAAGAATGTAGTGCTGTCGAAAACGGCTTCTGATGTGTGGTTCTGAGATGCTGTCCTGCTTTAGGGAAGAACAAAGAAAGGAAAAACAGGTTTGGGAAAAAACAGTGATTACTGAGTATTACAAATCTTATTTACTGGAACTATATGCTACATGCTCATGTTAGCCCACAGTTCAATCTGTGGTAACACCATTTTTGTCTTTATGTGTAAAGGGGAGATAAGCCAAAAAGCGTAATTCCCACCTCCAGTAACTGTCTCTGCAGGAGGAAGAATCACTGGGTTTTGACGAGTCCAGGGTCACAAGTTATCAGAAATAACCTAAGAGATCCTTGTATCTTGCACTAAATCCAGAATTTCATCTGACCAAGAACAAGTGACGATGCACACTGGCCAAGACCCTACCTCCATCAGTGGAGAAATACCTCTGGGGCTGGTGGCCACATGTTTTGTTTGAATTGGGACCTGGGGGGTTTTCTCTGCAGACTAGTGCATATCACTCCCCAAACAGGAGGCCACAAGACTGATTTTTCATGTAGAGAGTTTTTCACACTGTTTTTCTCCCAGTATTAAAAATATATTTGTGTTGCTCCTAGAAAACTAATTATACACAAGGCTCACCTCACCTAAATTCAAAAAAAGAAAAGGTACCTTGAGTATTTCCCTTATAATATTCCAAAATCTTAGACATCCCAGCTGACTTCCATATTTTATTCCAAAAGAGAAAGAAAACTATGTGTCCTGGCAGATCTGCACTAAAATCTATCCTCATTGTCACTCCATATTGAGGAATTTTTCCTAGGAAAGCATCTGAAGTACAATCATTTCCTTTCAAAGCATTGACAAACATTTCTATGGCTCCTGCCTTACAGTGGTGGAAGGTCACCAGCTCAGTTCACACTATTCGGGTCTCCTTTCCATAGACGAAAGGTCTCACTGAGCAACTCAGTTTGGAGACAATGATCCATGAAGACACTCATGGCTTTCCTAGAAATAGTCTGTCCAAATCATTTAAGCAAGATAACGCCTTCTTCCTTCATGGTAAAAAGTGTCTTTCATGGCCTGTCTTATCTTTGTTATGAAAAAAATAATGCCTTTCATTCAAGTTACAGCACAATGATCTCGTCCTACTAGTACTAGACATTCCCTCTCTCTGAGCCTATGTCTCCTAGCATTGGGTTTCCAGCATGAATAATTGCTCTGCTCAGGCCTGGCAATGGGCAGAGTGCAGGTTTTCTTGACATCTCCACAACAAACTCAGACTTCACCCCAGCTGGCTCCGTTCCCTCCTGGCTGCAGGCGAGCTTGACTCGGGAGATGATGTGTTGTAGGGGTAGGTACCGAGTGAGCAGAGATTTGCAGTGCAATCACACAGTCCTACAGTAAGCATTTCTGCCAGGGTCCCCCTCTTGATCCGCAGTGAAGCTCTGGCAAGAGGCTTCAAGATACCCTCACATCTGCCCAGCATCTGGGCTGCCCTCCTGTCTGTCTGACCTGTGGCCACCTCCAGGATCTTCAGCTTCATGTCCCTCCTCCAAGATTAGCTAGAAAAAGAGGTCATTTTTGACAGAGCTATGTAAAGGGAGGATGAAAATGACTGGTTGAAGGTAACAGATAATCAAGCTTTCAGGTCAGTGGTGATGAGTTTACGTAATACCCCGTATATTTACAATACAGCCCAGGTAGGAATGTTCACACTTCTAAAACACCAGGTAACGTACCAGCAAGGAGGCGTGTGCAGGATCTTGGTATCCGGACATTTGAAATCTTTAAACTGAACAGAATTTACCTGTAAACATCGGCTTCAGTTCAGTCAGAAACTCAGCATTTGCCACAGTGAACACTACAGAATTCAATATCTACTTTGCGAGCCATCATCCCTCCAGCCTTAAAGTACATCATATGCAAGTACTACAGTGTCCAGACACCAAGAAAAATCAGATTTCTCCCAGTAAACCAGCATCCCGCATGGCATCACAGCAAGCTTCAGTACAGTCTCTTTTCCAGGGCTAGATTGCAGCAAAACATAAACTTTCTTCCTGCCTAAACCAGACCTCCCAGATGAGCAGCTATCTCTGCTCATGTTCTCAGTCTCTACAATATACTCAGTTATTTGCTTTGTTGTCATGATATTTAGGATTAAGTTATTATATTTTGAGATATTTCCCCATAGACATTTTCTTAAATAGCTTACGTTGAAATAGTAATAATCCTACAGATGGTCCAGCTGATTGTTCACCTTATTTCTTTTCACTAGGGTAGGTCTGTAAATTAGATCTCTCTTCTCCAAAGTTTTCTCGGATGAATGGTTTCATTAATAAGAGAAGAAACAGAAATCGATTCAAGCATTCAAAATGCTCCAAAGAAAAATAATTTCCAAGTAAAAATAATTTAGGAAATTTCAAAGCACAGAGAAAAAAAGGACTTTATCTCTTTTCCATAAATCCTATCTTAAAAAAATAAGGGGAAAAAAAACCACAGCCGCTTAAAGAAACTTGCCAAGAATTGCAAAATTTCACAGTTAGATAAATTGATTTTCTAGTGTTTCTTTCCCGATGCCTTTTTATGATAGCTTCATCCTCTAAGCCATTAAGAAGTTTTGTTTGATGTTTCATTTTGAATTTCCCTTTCTAGTTTCATCCAAGCACTAAATTGCATACGGCTTTTTATCTTTGCATCTCCAATAATACTTCTCTCTCCGTGATGCTCACACCTTTGGAAAACAGTTAGCACGGACACCTTTGTCAGACCTCCAGCTTTATTGAGCATCTATGCTTCTGGTTCTCAAAGGTTTTATGTTTTCTGCTGGGGAGGAATGGTGGCTGTAAGGTGTAAAAACAACCCTTGCTAAGAGGTACCCCATTGTAGAAGAGATGATGGGGTGTATGTGTATGCATTTCTGCACACCCAAGAAAGGAAAATTTGGAAGGAATTTGTGTTTTACTGACCCCACTGATGAGCTGAACCTTCCTATAACAAGATCTGCAAGCAAACACTTTTGCTGAATAGTACCAAGTGTCACTGGCAGCAAATCATCCTATTCTTAGCTCCAGATAATTTGTAAGGACATTTGAAGGCATGTGCTAGGACGTAAATCATTCACAGTACACAACTGATTCATGTGAAATTTCAGTTAGTTCACTCTGAACTCCAAACAATTACTACTGTGGTGATTTTATAAAATGTCTCTTCCCTTGGGAAGAAAGCATCTAAATCAAGCTCAGTTTCAAGCCACAAAAATTAATGATAGGTATTCTCATCTCAACGTGCAGGAAGCTGTGCACATAAATCCCCACATCAAGATGAGGCTCGTATAATTTTAAGCATTACACAAGCCCCAGATTCAAAATTTAAATTAAAAGCTCAACTAAACCATAAAAGCTTCTTCATTTTTACAGCTGCTTTTTTTTTTTCTTCACTTAAAAAAAAACTAAACACATTAAAATGGTCAGAAAAATATGGGCTTATAGCATAATATCTCCTTGATGTTGTACTATTCCAGGCAAAGTTTAGTTACACCAGCTCTAAACAGGGTAAACTGCTGTTCATTCAACTAGCTGTGGTTCAAACGTTGCATCTGCTTCTGTGTCACTGCCTTATCTGGAGGATAAGACAAATGGGTTGGGGACTCATAGAAGGAAATAGTGTCAGAGAAAGCAGTGACACACCACTGCCATCAGCCACCACAGCAGGATGATGGAGCACACGGCCTGTCAGCAGCCAGTTTCTCCAAAGCGAGGTAACCCCAAAAGGCAAAGCAAGATGAATGCGGGCACAGACTGACTTGTCCTCAAACCCAAGAAGGAGGAACCAGGTGTCTTCTCCCAGGCTGCAGCTTTCTCCAGAACCTAAACCACTGATACAAAGACCAGTGGCACGACACAAAGCTCCAAACTGAGCTCTACAGGAGCTCTACCCTGGGCACTGCTATCACAGATGATATGGAATAGGGTTTCTAGCAGGAAAGGGTGACAGCAAAGGTGACATTTAACCAAAAACATAATTCTGAGTTAACAAAGTACCTTTATGTGTTGTTATATTTATTTACAGCACTCTACATGCACTACTTTTGTTAGTATTAGTCATTAGCAATATGCAACTTGCTATGTGTTCAGAGCACATTGAAAAAGAATTTGTAGAATGAACACCTTTTTCCTGATTTACCTCAACAGCTACAAGAAGATTCTCATCATCCAAATATGCCCAGACCTGCCACGTGCAAGTTCAAACTTCTTTTTCCTGTGCTTGTCTCTATCTTCTAATTTGCAGAGATCAGAATTTTCCACTTCACACCACAACCAGGGATGAATTTTGCTCTGGCGTTTCCAAAGCCAAAGCGGCCAGGGACAAAGCCCCGATCAAAGCCATCAGCTTTACGTGCCCGTAAAGTTACTGTGAGTATTTAAAAGGGTCACTGTGCACCCCTGATTTAAAACCCAGCTCAAAACACCAGGTCTCCCAGGACCACAGGGAAGGGAGCGCGTCCTCATGCCCAGCACTAACCGGAGAGGTTGTTGGCCACTATGAGCAGCCTGGAGGTGTTTAACAAAACCAAACAAATTCTCTTCCAGAACCAGGATCATCCTGAGACACCAGATGGTCAAACAGCCTCCACCACTCCACTGTTTCCACCCCAGGGGCTGCCTCGGCACATTGGTGCCAGCCACCCCCCGCAGCCACCCATGGTCGGCAGGAGGTGGCCGTCAGAACGAAGCCTGCAGCATTTCCAGCCCCAGTGCAGCCAACAGCACCCGCTGGTTTTCATCACTGAGAGGAAAAAGCCACCTCCTGCTGCAGCCCCATGTTCAAGAACTAGTGATGCTGGGTCCCTTCCCACTCCTGCCCTGGTCACTGCTCAGGCTGCTGTGAAGGGAAATCCTTGGGGGTTTTTAGATAAAAGGAGCGAACTGGGAAGCGTGTTGGCATCCCCCCCGGCCTCCCCCTCCATCCACGGCTCCTTCACTCCGGCCACGCAGCAAATCACACCCATGGAAAATCATCAGCAACGCTCAGAAAGCCCACCCATGCTCCCCACACCTTTGGTCTCCTCCCAGCTCTCTGCTGCAACCACCAGGGAAAGCCAGGAAGCGTCCGGAGTTGGCGTCCAGTCTCCCTGCCTGGAAATCATCTCGCTGAAGGAAGGACTCGCCATCACCACCTTCCCCAGGTCAAACCAGAGTTCCTCACCCAGCACCAGTGTCACCGTGAGAGCCAGGATTGAGCCTCTGCCAAGGGCTGCCGGGAGGGACCACCCCGAACCACCGGGCACCCCTGAGGACACGGCCACAGGCAGCCGAGCAGAGGGCAGAGCGCCCAGGTCTGCACCCTGGGTAAGGCTGTGACTTATTTGATTAATTAAAAGGTTAATTAAAGGGTTAGTTAAAACTTGCCTCTTTCTCCAGGTGACCCTCACTGATGATGGGGGCACCCAGGTACCCACTGCTGTGCATTCCCTGGTCACCTTCCCCAGGGGACAGCATCCAAGGGAGCTCCAAGTGTTGGCACTGAATGAACATTGCTTGTCCGCTCCTGCCCAGCACCATAATGTCCCATCTTGATAATTTATACAGAGAATAGAAGAGATGGTTTAATTGATAGATCTGCAGCTCTGGGGTTTGATGTGCCATGGGTGGGTGCAGAGGGGTTCCAGCACCACAAGGAGAGGGATCCCAGCACCAGCAAGGCTTAATAATAAGAATACGATCTGTAAAGAAGAGCTCAAAATCATGGATGTTCACCTACCTGTTAATGTCATTAGAAAAATTGACATCTTTTGCTTTACAGCCTGAAGCCAAATGGGTCCACAAATTTCTTTAGAGTGAAACCTTCCTCAGCACCATCTGCACCACAGCAAGGATGACACAACTGGAACCATTCAGCAGCTCTTCCTCAGTACCACAGAGGAGCTACCCAAAAAAATACACTTCTGCTTCAAAGCTATTTTCTAGAGTTGCTTCATCATTAAAAATAATACCTTTTTGCCTGGGGGAAAAAAGGTAACTGAGTCCAAGTGGGGAAAAAATCATCCCAACAAGGGTATTCCGGAGTTCAGTGGGAAGCTTGCTTGAGTCAAGCCAAAATCAAACTACACACAGTCAGGCCCAAGGTATGAAACATCCAACAGTAGCTTTCCCAGAAGCACTATGAGGAAACGGTGCAGAGGGGGAGCTATTTGTTAAAATCAAGACAGTGAGAATTATCTCTGTATTTTGGGAAATGTTTTGTCAAATGCAAATTAACAAATAGGCTCAGGAGCATCCCAGATCCAAGCAAGCACTGGGAACTGCATCAAGTAACTAGCACAGGACCAGTGCTGATAATTAAATCCAACCTTATCACTCGTAAGTCCCAACTCATCCACTGTAGCAAGGTGACCTGCAAAAAGCAGAAGCAGATCAGGCAGCAAATACTGGTACGAGTCACCCAGCTACTACAAGTCACATATTGTAAAGGCAGAGCTGGGTGTCTGATACCTGATAACTTACACCCTAAACTACTCCCCCCCCCCCCCCCCCATCTCACCGTAGCATCATTTTACAGACTCTTTATTTGACAGCTATGCACTGGGGCAGTGTGCAGGGGCCTCAGGGGATGCTCATGATGGAGCAGGGCTTAACCCCACACAGCACCAAGAGCTGGTTCCTCCCCAGCCCAGCTCTGCTACAGCAGAGAGAAACCAGTTTGTGATTTAGCAAGTTAATCAAAACTTCAACTGATCCTTTTCGTATTTCCTTTCTCTTTACTTTCCAACAATTTAGGGCTTTTTTTTTTTTTTAATTAAACACAAAGGTCTTTCCTCATCGCAGAAAATTAATCACTTTTGGCATTTATTAGTTATTCATTTCTGCTTAAAACACATTTGATAATTCATTAAAGTACCTCAAAAATTAAATTCGTAACAGCCCCAGGCCCAAAATATATTTAAGAAAGAAAATTAAGCACAGTAATAAATAGTGAAGAATTCTGAAATATTAATTTGGCCTGTAGCATTGCAAATGTTTATTTGCAATAATTAATTTGAAACCAAGTTTACATTGCTTTTGTCAGTAGTTGGCTGGGAACTTTCAGTTATGTTACTAATTTCCTCAAGTTTGCCCTTCTGGTGGCATATTCCATCACTGACAACCATTGCCAGCACATTTAAATTCATTCTTTCAGTTATTTTTGAGTGTGATCATCTTTCATGAGGCACAGGAAAATTAGCCAGACTGCTAAAGGATATGTTATCCCTAAAGGATATGTTCCCAGTTGGCAGGGAGAGGATATAAACAAGTATGAATTAAGGCACAAGAAATCCCATACACCGAAGAGAAGTCCCAGCCAGTGAGTTATCACAGTTCCCCCAGTGCACACACACCAACCCTCATGGGACATAGTGACACAGGGCAGTGCTGTCTCTTCATCACCCTTTAGCAAACCACATAATGTGCTTTTCTAACTTGGGGAGGCAAGCTCTTAAATTAGTTTTATTCCTAAATTGTTGTCTTACTAGCAGGATTTAATGAGAGCTTTTCTGTTGTGGAATTTACTCCAGATGCTGAATCCTGGAGTATCACAGCACATTAAAACTGCAATAGATTCTCTAACCAAAATAGTAATGGTGTGTAAAGTTGTATTTGCAAGCACACAAGTGTCTAAGTCAGTTTTGCTGAAGTAGCATTCAATAGCTTTGGAAAAAAAAAATCATTATTTCTGTGGATTTTGAGGCTTTTGCTCTGGTTCAGAAGTTCCCAAATTTGCCTCTTGCTACTGTTCCCAGATCCACAGCTGTTGTACTTGGCTGCACCAACTTTGTCTACGAAGGAAGAGCAAATGAAGTGTTACAAGAGGCCAGTTCCACATTCCAGCATCACCGAACATTGTACACGAGGTGTCCTGGCAGGTCCCGTACACAGCACCCCCATACCACGTACTACATGCTCTCCTCGCTGCACCACCTTCATCCTCCCGATCCGCCTTTCCCAACGTTGCTAATGCTGGGAAAAACTTGCCGGGGTGTGTGAACTCTGCGTTCCAGGAGCTGCCCCCGAGCAGGCAGAGCTCCCTGCTGAGCGCTCCACTCGGGCAGCTGCCTGCGCCTGCTTGTCCTTCCCTCGGTCAGGAGGAGCAGGGAGTTATCAGGCAGCAGGTTGGTTTGTGTTAGAAGAGACCTTAAAGCTCCTCCAGTTCCAACCCCTGCCACGGGCAGGGACACCTTCCACTAGAGCAGGTTGCTCCAAGCCGCTGTGTCCAACCTGGCCTTGAACACTGCCAGGGATGGGGCATCTATCATCTTCTTGTTCTGTTTTTCTGTTTTTGTCCTCTGAGAGCTTCGGCCCAAGAGCTCATCGCAATCTCCCCTCTGGCAGGTTAAAGCCATTCCCCTTGTCCTGTCACTATGTGCCCTTGTCAAAAGCTCTTCTCCAGGTTTGTTGCAGCCCCTTCAGGCACTGGAAGCTGCTCTAAGGTCTCCCTGGGAAAGGTCTGCTATGTCTGTGGGATATGAACACCGAAGTGACCCCACAGCCAGGAGAACAGCAAGTTGTTTTCAACAGCGCAGGAAAAAATAAGATAATTAATAATAATAATAATAATAATCATCATATATTGTATTCCAGCGCCG
>NW_009916945.1:0-40165 GCF_000696875.1 Nestor notabilis
TGAGTCTCTTCTCCACCCAGCCTGTAGCTGTTGGATAGAGAATGCATCCATGTAGGACTGGCTGAAGATTCTTGCTTCCTTATGATGTTTTGTCTGCATATATTCTACTTGAAGACTTTTCTTAACTAGAGATTAAGCTTTTCATTAATTATTAGTCACTTTCTTGGACCATGCATGGCTTCCAAGGGTGCCATCTTCTCTCAAGAAAAGTTATAAGGAGAGCATGTAAATATATTCAAACTGAGGAATTCAGTTTATTTCCATATACTGGTTTATATTAGAAATATTTCTTCAAGTTACATGACTGTGGATTTGAGCAGGCTTTATGTTTAGCACCATTTAATATTTGGGAGGTTTTGGGGAGTTAATCATGTGACTTCAAATAAGTGTGTCGGTTATCTATCCTGTGACATAGATTTCTTCTGAATAGTAACAAGATTCCAAGTTTCATATAGTAAATTAAAGCCATAGCTCAGGTAGGTCCTATTTGTCTTTACTTTGAAAAACAAACAAAAAGCCTAGCAAAGCCAAATTTAAAATATCTTTAGAATGCAAGTCAATCCTTTTCAAAGCAGTCAGATCAGCATCATCTCATTATCGCAGACTACAGGAACTTCTCTTATGTGTATGGAACAGAGATCCCAAGAGCAAGTGAGAGGAATTAAATTCTCTTCAAAGAATTTCAGGCATAGCTTCTTTAAAACACAGGGAAATGCTTTTGGAAGGAGGCTAGTGCTGATTGCTTACAGAAAGAAAGAAACCACTCTGGCACTGATATGAAGACACTGGTAATCCTTTTGAAAAATTTTTGTGCTAGTCCTCTCAGAGTCTCCATTGCTAAAAATTTCCCAAATAAGAGATGATTAGGAGTTAGGCTTATCAGTTCCCAAGTTAATATTGACCAGTGCTCATTGCATTTACACCTTTTTTTCCATTTCTTTTGTCTTTATAATTCAGTTAAAATTGGTGTCAGGTTAGAAAGAACGGCCCAGTAGAGATGCTGCTGTTTATACCAGCCAGGATGCTTACAAAATAAATAAATAAGTAGATCCCAACCCCTTCCTTTAATACAGGAGTCAGCAGAAGAGGAACTTTATCTCACTTGCAGTTCTCCATTGAAAAAGAGTTATCCCTAAGTTCAGTTTCTATAAAGCCAAGTCAGAAAAGGTCTAGAGTAAACCAAACCCTTTTGTTACTGACCTCAGTGACTTTCAGATGAATTTCCATATGGCCATTATTCACAACTGTATTAGACTTCACAATTTCATCATCATACTAGCTTCTCAGACCTTTTTCCCTTTAGAGGTTCTCTAACTTATGGTGTTTCTGAGATAGAATACCAAGAATTTCAGATGGTTCTTAACCTTGTGGTTCTCATCAGTATTGTCATCACCCATCACTAATCTGTACACTTTCTCCTGACAGAAGTAGTGTATCATCTCCACCTTCGGCACAATGTAGGTACCAGGATTATGAGATATCAAATACTGCAGCTGAAGAGCTCAAGTGTCAGTAGCATATTTCACAGGTTGCTTGAGAAGCTTGGGCAGAATATGGTTATTTACATTCTCACTGAAGTCATCTAGGAAGTGCTTATTCTAGACTTCTGCTGTATCTGACACTAGGTTGAATAGGTTAATCCTGTTTTGTCCTTTGGTTTACTTCACACACATCTAGCATGTCTACATTTAATTGTTTTGATGTTCTCTACTTCAATACTATAGAAGAATCATGCACTAGAAATGTCCTGGGTTTGTTGTTTTGGTTTGGTTTTGTGGTTGTTTTTTTTTTTTTTTTAATAAAGAGGAAGAAGACATCTCCATTAATGAATGGGAAAGATACAATTTTCAACAACGTAAACTACTCCCATTCATAGCAATATTTAAAGAGCTTAGTTTTGGTCACACTGTCTTCTGTTTTGATCTTTCTGTCATGTGTGACACTCTTTAGGACTATTGGTAGTATCAAAAAAGTAAAGGCACCGTAATTAGAGTTTGAAGATAAGCAAGGGCACTTTTGGAGTTATTACAATATGTTGTTTGACCAGCTAATTGAGTGGTGTTGGTGACCCCTTGCAAGTAATTCAGGTCTGGACACCCGCAGGGTTTCTATTTGTTCCTTAGTACATGTTTTTACAGAGCATTATGTCTTATGAAAATGCCCGTTCAAAAAGTGTTACGTTGGGGAAGTGATGCTGCTTCTTCATCTGTGACTCTGAGATCCACTTGTGAGGCTTCCTAGCCAAGCATGTTACTTAGCTACAGGTGAGAGGGCTTCCCCCCCTTCCTCTCCAGTGCTGTGTGCCTGAGGTGAAGGCAACATGGTACTATACAACACCCTCACTGCTACCTTTGAGGGTGCTGGAATTTGTGTTTAGGATATTTGTTTAAAGGGAGCACTGCAGAGCAGATTGATGGCACCTGTTGATGATCAATGTCACATTCTTATCCATTTACTCTAAAATCTTTAAAAAATCAAACCATATTAAGATAAAGTGGGAAAAAAAAAAGTTGTGGTATCTAAAGCAAACAACACAGTAAAAATATCTGTAATAGACTCAGGTAAAGGAATTTAAAAAGAAAAATCCCACATCTATTTAATCTTGGCTTAGCTCATTGAAATGAGAAAGCTTTAACCCTTACCCAGCTAGTGCATTAATTTAAGAGAACAGTGATTGATACTCATGGAGAGGTGACTTTTGTATATATTTTACTATCTGTGCCTCTTCCCTTTTATATCATTGTGTGTGTGTGGCTGATGTTTGATTAGTCAAGCAACCAAACTATGCCTTTAGCTACTGATCAGCTAAAGAATTCCACCTTGTGATGTTTGCCCCGGGTTGAACAAGTGCAGATGCTACATCTTTAGGAAAACTTTGATAATATTCATATCTTTTCAATGTCAAGGATAATTTATATTATTTTCAGTTATAGAGGAGATTCACAGTCATATTAGTTAGGAGAGATTATAGAAATCTTAACTACATATATTTTTTAAATTGTTTGGATTTGTGCTTTAATTTAAGCGTGTTCTGAAATGCTTCATTGGGCTGGCATGAGGGTTTCTATATGGGTGATGAAATTCTTTATATTCTGTAAGTGTAGTAGCAAAATGTTCAGTTTTAGGAGTATTCGTTACAAAAAGTGTATAGAAAAGGGAAGAAACGATGTAGGTACAGAACATCACATTTGATGCTCTGTAGTAGACTTCTTAACCCTGTGAAAGTGTTAGGGAATGCATGTGCAAAAATCAATTAGGTCTGGTATTTTAACAGATCATAAAATATCTGTGATATAAGAAGAGTTCTGTGATTACAGGTTCTTGCATTTGTGTGCCAGTGCTAAATACCTCACAACTTGAGGTTAAGAAAAAATTAACTCATGCCCCGAGGGTTGAATGGTGCTCCCACAGCATCAGCATTCTTGGCTGTTCTGGAGTCCCAATGTGCAGAGGACTGCACTGCGCCCCACTTACTGGGATTGTTTGTCAGGACTTGGGGGCTTCCTGAGCTTGTTTTATGAGATGATCGGAAATCTGCCCAGCATCCAGCTCTGCTAGAGCCATTTAGGTTGGGGAAGGTGCCAAGAGCCAGCCAGAGTGCTCTGAAACGGCTGTCCAACCAACTTAAAAGGGAAAGTTCATGTAATTTCAGCCAAAGCTATGAAGTTAACATCCTCAAGTTCATGTTTTAAAGCAGTTGGAAAAAACACCTGCACAGAGGTTTAATGTGCGTATATTATCACTGTCAGCTGAGTTGTAGTAACTTCTGAGCATACTAAAGCAAAGGTAAATGCAAGCTTTGCTTGGTAGGTGACATTTGTTAAAGGAATTTCAATATCCCTTAAACATCGTCATATAATTAGGATTTACCAGCTTGTCTAGAGGTACTCTCAGTTCTTTAGGTAACTGATGAAAGAAATCAGTGTTTCAGCAGAAAGCATATTGTAATTACAGCAGTCCATTTATATTATCAGTCCATTTACTGGTGAATTTGCAGTTCTCAGTTTAGGTGAAGTAATAATAAACAAAGGATGGAGTTTATCTCTGTTCAAAATGTTGTAATGCAGTAATAATAGCAGGCATATTTGTT
The DNA here is from genome assembly GCF_000696875.1 of Nestor notabilis. Lineage (NCBI taxonomy): Eukaryota > Metazoa > Chordata > Aves > Psittaciformes > Psittacidae > Nestor > Nestor notabilis. The sequence continues at coordinate 4,091 of NW_009916945.1, forward strand.
CTCATCAGCTTGCTTCCATTTTCTTATTAATGGCAGTAAAGTCATCAGTCTGCAATTAATCATTTGGAAACAACAGAAGTGTAGTACCTTGTTTAGTTTACTTTCAATTTATTGGATTTTAAATTCACATTGTTGTTGTTTTGGGTTTGTTTATACCTGCCATGGTTGTGATCCTGTTTTTTTGTTTTAAGATTCAATTATTAAATATTCCCTGTAAGTTCTGTCAGAGCTTTTGAACGCACTGTGTCAAAGGGAAACATAACTGCTTCCAACCTGTGTACAATTTCTGTGAACTTTTCTCTTACAGTGAGTATTTACAACAGTATTTTCAGCTGCCAGCAACACCGTTGGAAAGAAAATAACGTGCATAAGTCATTCTCAAACCATCTGAAGTGATGGTTGGCTCTGCTCGGCTAGAGCTCGCCAGCGTGCACTTTCTCAGAACCTGCTCTTTACATGTGCTGCATGATACGGGGTTTGCATTTTATGATGCTGGGAGAATTTTAAGTAGTAAAAATCTTGCATACTTTGAAGCAGCACTTGTATAACCTGTGCTGCTAAACTCAGTGTCTTGGCAGAGCAGAACTAGCTATAGCTTTGAGGAATAAGAAGTGGATAGAATACATTCATTATTTGCTTTAAAATAATGCTCTTATCTTTGATGCATGAAGTAGTTAGCTCATATCATTAGGTCATGCTCAAGCAATATTATTCAGATCTTAAACTAAGTTGGTTTTGCCTTTTTTTTTCTTCTGTCCCTCAGTTTGTAAGACTTGTATTGTTCAACACTTTGAAGACAGCAATGACTGTCCCAGGTGTGGCAACCAAGTGCATGAGACCAATCCACTAGAAATGTTAAGGTAAGGTGACATTGCACAGCGTTTGCTGAACTGGAAGAACAAAACATAAAATAAAAAAAAAAATTAATATGTTTATCCTGGAAGGGAATTATTTTTTTTTGCTTCTTTGTATAATAAATATATCAACTGTTCTTGGCCATAGATTCTATCAATTACTCATCTCCCAGTAAAAGGTAAATTAATTTTTCAGATATAATAAAAGGAGGACAGATAATGGAAAGATGCAGAAAGACTGAGTGTATTGTACAAATTAATATAAATATTTAATACCTCAAACAAATCAGGTACCTTTTATTCTTTACATGAAATTAAGTTCTAGTTTCTTTTTTCAAACAATTTAGGGCATTCCAAACTGCATGCAACTTTTTATAATTTGTAGAGCAATGTAGAATAACTGAAATATACAAATACAATACATACACATACAATACTGAAATATACACATATAATGCTGAAAAATACAAATAACTGAATGTTTTCCAGGGTGTAGACCTACCAATCTGAATTGAAATCTGCTGTCAGATTAATGAAAAGACGTTCATGAAAGAAAATTCTGACACCAAAAATGCCTTTACTTGAAAGTTTGCATTTTTTATATCACAATAAAACACATTTTTTTAAACAACTATTTTTCTTGAGATTCTGAATTCTCTTTTAGTCACGTTATGTTGAAACAAAGGTGATAATCTTGCTACAAGTATAGCACAGAGAAATAGAGAAATATCGTAAGTGGAAGAACTTGATGTTTTCCTAAATCGATGAAGCCTCTCCCTGCCCTCACTCCCAACAATCCCTCCCCTTCCCCCAGTATTATTAGTTTGTAATACTGCTGGGAACTTAAGAAGAAATATTCTTACATCAGTGTTGGAATAAATATTTATATATTTCTTCTGCTACAATTTGTCATATTTTGCTTTCCTTTTTGACTGATAAGTGTATGCATAGCAATTCCCATGCTTCAGTTATGTACCAAGAGGATAGATGAGAGAGATTAAATACAGCAACTCTAAAGGGTGTTATTAGCTTCAGTCTTCATCATCTGAATGTTTTTTAGAAGGGTAGGGCTAAAAGGGTTTGTGTAGATGTTTACCTTAAGTACTGTTCTGATCTGTCGGTGTCTGAGGTGCTGGGTCAGCCGTAATAAAAGATTCTATATAGAGTGCATAAGGCTGAAAACAGAAGTATTTTAGAAATATTTCTTTTATTCTGACAGGACCATTTCATAGGATCTAAAAAATACATTTTCTGAAACCTCTGGTAGATGTTTACTAAATGAATACTGTGCTCTAAGCAGGAAATGATAGAAGGGTGAGAAAAGTTGAGACCACAAGCCAGAAATGTGGGAAGAGCTGTTTTTCTCTGCAATTATTTCCTGAAACTCCTTTTAGAGTCACTGTGTTTATTTGCCAACAAACTGCATATAGCAAGTCGTTTGGTTGTATTTTATGAAACAGTTTTCAATATTTGCTAAACTCATAATCAGAAAAGCACATGAACAGTGTAATGGAATTATCTTTTTTGGATGTTGCTTGCCTAACTTAATACATGTCTTACACTCTGACTGTAGAGGCCAGCCCCATCATTGCTCAAGAATGCAGTCATTTTCTGAGAAATGGCGTTAGACACTCTAGATGGTATTTTTAACTGAGATCTTTCAAATAAACTGTATAAACTACTTTACAAACTCAGTTCTGAATAACTTCATAACTATGTGAAGTTTTTAGATGTATCTTTTATTTAGCAGCACTTAGGACTATTGAAACAATAAGCCAAAGTCTGAAATCCAACATTGAGCTCCAAAATAAAAATCTAGGAAGAGTGCTAAATTCTAGAATTCCCTTTCCTGATTTAGCAGAATTCTGAATCATCAATATTCAGTAGGGTCTGCAGTGGTCTGCCATGAAGGCAGGCTGCTTTTTTCTTGGTAGCATGCTACTTGGAAGGCAGATTTTCCTGAGTGATAGTCTTTGCTTCACTTCAGATAATTAACAGTTATCAGAGAGTGGCTTTGATCTTACAACTCATTCAGTATTGTAGAAGAGGTGAAAAAAGAGGGGTTTGGAGGATGGAAGATGTGGGGGTGCAAAGGAGTATGTCTACAGTATTAATATTCCTGTTTTGGCGTTAACAGGAAGTATCATACTAGATGACTGAGACCATCTTTGGAGTTATGTCAAGTAGTTTCATTTTGGAATGTGTTTGTTGCAAGTCACAGAAATACAAATCTTTGTTAGAGTCCTTATAGGAGTGGATAATAGGAACACTGTAAGATGCATCTGAAATTAAGAATGTTTTTATAATTTCCTATTATTTTCCCCTATCGTTTGAGTTTTCGTGTACTGAAAAATCAGGTAAGTGGTATTTTTTCATAAGTTTTGAAAGTATTGATTAGTATTTATGTTTCATAAGGAGAAATCACTCTTTTTGTTTAGTTTTGAAAGAAATGAAGTTATTGACTATAGCATATGAAGCCAGTTCTTGCTGCTAGCATTGTAGATTTGTTAACTATAGTGGTTTTCTTGCTATGTCAGCATTACTGGTGACTGTTGGTTTGGGCAATTGAAGACAAATTAGAAAGTGCTAAAAGGGAATTTTAAAAATCAGCGTAGAAAACCCAACATGTATTATGCCATCTTGAGGAATAGTCTGTGGGATTTTGAATTAAGTCAGTGCTGTTCTCTTATTTCTTTTCTCTTAATGAGTAAGTTATGATGATTAGAGCTTTCTTACAATGTGAAATCAATTCCATTTCCAAGACAGGTTTACAGGTTCCCAGTGCTCTACTGCAGGAACTTCATAGAAGGCAGTACCCTCTAGTTGCATTAGATGTTGATAAGAGACACTAGAAGAGATAACATACCATTTGGAAAGCTAGACCTGTATTTTTGTCTATCAGAAACTGAGTTCACACACATCGCATGATTTTGGGTTCTTTCTTACCTGTGAGAAATTACTTTCTATGCTCCTTCGTTTTAGGGGAGGCCTGTTTCACTTGCTGAAGATTTATTTATTTATTGGTACTTATAAGAAGCAGCAATTAAAAATGCATTGTGTTTGTAGCTTAAACATTAATATTCTTATGGTATGACTATATCTATGAATTAATGGATAACACAGGAAAGTAGTCTCAGAACAAGGTAATTGGGTAATAGATCTGATTGTGAACTTTCAATTACAAAAGCAAATTCTGTAAAGAAGGAGAACCTGGAATGCTCATGTATTTGTTATAAGAAGAGAACTGTTGTCAATTAAAATGGCTTTTAGGCATTCCTCAGCCATAAAATCATTCAGTCTTCCTATTTGCTACTGCTAGTGAACAAAAGCTAGAGAACAGTCATATGTTTTTAGCAGGCCTATAGTGTATATTAATAACACATACACATGCATATCTGTATATATGCAAAGGTGTGTATACGTATCTCATTACTGAGAAGAAAAATTAAGGGAATCAAAAATATAACAGCAGCAGTTATTGTATTGCAGCTTCTGTCTGTGTATCAAGATACTTAATTTTTCTGGCCATATTGCTTAGTACTTAGTTTGATCCAGGGTTTTTGTTTGGTCTTGGGTTTACATTTAGGCTGTGGACAGTGGGGAGTTACTGTTCACAGGGCAGAGGAGAGAAATGAAAGGAAACAGAATAAGACAGAGGAAACCAGAGGATAAGTGGGACAGGGAGAGGAAGTGGAACTAGAAATCAGATGATAAATTAGAAGGATAGAAGAGTAGGTAAAATTCAGGGAAAAGGGAAGCAAAATATTTTACCTTCAGCAACAAAGGAAAATGCACCATGTCCTCTGGAAGGGACTGTAATAGCTGTTTCTGGCACTAATATCAGGATAACAGAGGACATGCCTGTGCTGCGTGCTGTCATCTGGTAGACAAATTCATGGCAGATTTAAATAGTTTAAATGAATTATGTTGGGCACTGAGAACTGTCTAGCCAGAGCAGCATGGATGCTCTGTGTTCTTCTTTCTCCTGCCAAGACTGGTTTGTTTGTGTTGTAATGAGTAGGGAATAGTCTGTTCAGTTTTTCATAACAGCCTTATTACCAAAGCACTTGAACACTTAATATGATCATGGAGTTTACAGTTTTCATGCTTATTACTCATGATCTGGACCTTAAAATTGGATACTTTTTTCCCAGTTTGTTCCTTTTAGTAACACAATTGTTTGCTTACAACAAAAATTAAAATAATGAAAATTTTAGAGTATAATGGTTTTGGGGGTTTGGTTTGTTTTTTTTTGTCTTTATACATTAAAAAATAAATTCCTTGGTTAATTCTAAAACAAATCCGTTCCAGAGGTTGTTGAGATAAGCTTTAATGGATGTTGTCTCTCAAGCTAAAATCATCTGTTTTTCTTCAGGATACATTATTTACCAGAAATATGCAATTTATTTTATTATTCAAAAGTTTTTGTTATTTAAAGGCTAAAAATATATAAAATTTTACTTTCTACTTAACGTGAAATGTATTTTTTCCCTTTGAAAGGCTGGATAACACCTTAGAGGAAATTATATTTAAGCTGGTGCCTGGACTTCGGGAACGTAAGTTTTCTCATTTGATTTTGGGTACCTGTTTGGGTTGATGGAGGAAATACGGCCATTTCTAGTGATATACCTGTAGTATTGATTTAAAAATTCACATGACTGTTCTTTGATGTTACCTAGAGGAACTGCAGCGAGAGATTGAATTTTGGAAGAAAAATAAACCTCAAGAAAATGGACAAGGTGATGATTTTTTTTTCTCTCTCTCATCTGTATGTTAACACTGATCATTAAGCCCTGTTTCTTTAAACACACATGTACATTGTTTTTACTGAATTCAAAGATACTACATAAACTTGTAACAAATCTATATAAATGTGGCCCGGGTCTTCATGTACTGCTGCTTATCTATTAACCAGTTGCTTCACAAACACTACCTGTCTTACCATTATTTTAATTGCATTTCCCTAAGCTCTCACTTTCACACTCATGAGATTTTCCACTTGAATTCTTAATTTTCTTAATACAGCAAGATGCAGAACTACTTGAGTTTTTTACAGATTATTTTCTGTTACTGACTTTGACCAGCTGTTAAGTAGGAGGTTGTCAAGAATTAGTTATGACAAGTAGTAAAACAGTTTTCCACACATGCTAAACAATTGTTTTATATAGATTCCAAAATGCTTTTTCTTTTTTTTTTTTAATTTCTTTTCTTTTTTTTTCTTTTTTTGGTAGTTGACCCATGCACTTTCAGAGCTCAGTATTGAGGTGCTAAGGGAGGACTATGCTCAACTGGTTTTATGTCCCTTAAATTTGACATTAAGGTTCTGATGCCATAGTCTATTTGATTCAGACATTTTTAAGAACTTTTGTAAGGCTCTGCTAAGCTAAAGAAGCAGCTATTTTTAGTAAAGGATCACTGTCAGTAAATGTCTTGCGATACTCTTCTGTACTCAATTGTTTATGATGTCTTCTTTTCAACTTAATAACTTTCATTTTTCTTTCTTGCTAGTTCTGTTGATTTGCATTTGACATCTATTACAGGAGGCAAGGTTCTTTTTTCTTTTATATAATTAAATGAAGAACTGCAGGATGGTTTATATAAAATTTTCTTAGTTTACTACAACATACCATATAGTGTATACCTATTCATTTTTTAAAAATACTTAGAAAATATTTTTATGAAATAGAGACGGTTTTTGACATTTATTGTTTAGAAAAATATTTCTGCTATATACAGAAATAGGAAAAAAAATCAGATTTGTAGAATGTGACTTCTTAATTCTTTTTGTTCTTATCTTTCTCTCACAATTTAATGACAAATCTAATGGCAATCAGTTACTAAGTGTAATGTGTGATTGGATTCTTTGGTGAATCAGAGGAAGGCTCTAACTCTCAAAGTATACTTTTAAGTAGCTACACATGTATCCAGCTCTGTTAGTGACTGTGTCCTTGGGCTATGGAAATTTGACTCTGCAAATCATTTGAAAGTCATGAGGCAAGTTATGAGCGTTTAAACTGTTTTCTGCCATAAACAAGCATTTAGAACCTTGCCTGAGAATAGGTTATTTGGAGAGAATAATTTCGGCAAGACAGGACTGTTTCAGTTGTCAATACTGTACCCTGCAATCACATAGTCGGTCTAGTTCAGAGTCTACAGGTTACAACACAGTTCCCAACCTTAGCGTCTAAGATCTGTAAAAACTCCCAGGACATACAATTCACACATATAAAAAAAAACCCCTCAGACAACAGCGTATCTCAGGCATTAGTGACTCCACTAGGAGAGTGGTTACCAGAGAGAATTGATGGGTGATGATAGGAAACATACTGTGATTCAGAGAAAAAAATCTCTATAGGGCCTCTCCAGTCTGAACTGGAAAAGGAAGAGGGCAAACATCTTTACATTGAGTCACTCTCTGGTGATCAATTTTACATTAAATACCTAAGAAAAGTACAGGAAGTAGACAATTTCCAAGGTTTGCAAGAAAGATGAGATTAAAAAATGAGACATCAGTTTACTCCTTACAGAAGGAGGGGTGGAGTTGGCTGGGATGTTGGTTTGTTTACTCTGTCTTCTGTTCTTGGCTTGGTGCTTTTGACTCGGAAAACACCAAGTCCGTTTTGGTGAGATCCAAACTTCTTATTTTCTACTTCTTTCTTTTTTTTAAATAATACTGAACTTTAATAACATGCCTCTAATAGACCATCACATTGATTTCTGGAGGCTGCCTATACAAACATCATTAATTCTAATGTCCACAGGGACTGTTTTTTAGTAAATAGTCTGGTGCCATTTACATGGAGGAGCATTTGAATTTCTGTTAGAATACTTTGAAAGATGATATCTTTTTTGTGGATATACCTGTGTCTGGAATGATTTTATGGTTGGAAATTTGCTGATTTCCCTAGTTCTGTAGTTGGTCTGCCGTTCAAGACTTTTCGAACTGCATAACTAAATGTTCCTCTGTTATCTGCAGTGATAACTGTTGAAAGTTGCTGATGTGTTTGCATTGCCAAAGGATCTGTGAATCATAGGCAGACTCCTAAGACAAATGCTTGTGACAGGTAGACTGTACCTGCTTGATTAAAAGAGATCCTGGACTCTCACAAAAAGATAAACAGAATTTATCTGTAGTTCGTACTGTAAATTCTGTTCATAGCAAAATGATAGGAACAAAATGTATGTATCATACACGTTCAACTACGTCTATCAATAGCTAATAGGGACTTGTGGACAAATCTTTTCTAACTGTAAAATACTTCAAAATTGTATAAAAGGAAAGTAGTAAGTGTAGCTTAAACCTCATCTTGAATATATAAGATTAACAAAATGAACTAATCACTGTGTCTAGAAAATTAGGCATGGCTTGGTACTTGTTAAAGTTTTCATTCTATCTTCTCATCCTAACTCTTCTAAGTTAATTTAAAAGTTTGTGGTAAGTGTAGGAAAACAGCAGAACTTGATCTGGAAGTTTTTCAGGAAATGCAGAAATAGCTTATTCGAGCTACTTGTGATAATGTTTTATTCCAACAGAGAGCAGCCTTTGTTTTAAATCAAAATAAATAAGTTGGGGATACAGAAAAACACAAATGTATTTAATAGGGTTATTGTATATTGTATTCCAAATCTGTAAAAATTACTCCATTTTATGGCTTATTTTATGGTTATTACTTACATACATTGCAGCCTTATCTAGATGTACGTGCTAGTCTTAGCATTCAAGTGTTCAACTGTGCTAAGCCTTTGAAAACTGTAGGAGATTGCGCTTCACCACGGAGTTAGATTTCTAAACCAGGAATCAACAAAGCATGTAACAGCGTCAATGAAGAGAGATAACATGGTGTGTATATATATGTGATTATATCGGCTATGTGTGCCCTGCCAAAAAATGTGGAGACCATTCCTCTTTTCTTATTTTTGTTTTTAAAGGGGAATAAGTATGTATATAGCTATTTAGTTATAAAATCCTTCTGGAGGGGGACACTTGGAGTTCTTACAATGACATTACTTAAATGGCGTCAAAAGTGGATGAAATTTAAGTTTTATCTTCCCTTAGCTTACTTAACATTTCAGTCTCTGCTGGTTTGTTGTGGCAGGCGGTATATATGAATTGATTGCCCATGTTCCTTTGATCTACAAGTGTTGGGATTAGTTATTCAACTATATATTTAAAAGCATTATTTTTTGGCAGTGAACTGCTTTGACATAGAGTAGGTTGAATGATCTTGATGCATGCTCAGTTGTGGGATTTTAATCACTGGACGCAAACAGAAGTAGACAGCCATAACCATTAGTGGTCCATCAGCCTAATTATTTTCTATCACATAGAAATCTGTTATTTGCATATTTGGTTAAAATTTCAATAATAAAACTGTTTTCACAGATACGTGAATTGGTAGATTTAAGAATGCAGTGAATTAAAATTGTATAAAGTTAATTTGAAGAAAAAATATGCACTTGAAAATGAAGTATTACTTTAAATACATTTATTGCTACTGTGACTTTTAGTTATCTTACACTTAAATAATATGATCTTCGTATTTTACAGATGAAAGCCCAAAAGCTGATAAACCCAAAGTAGATGAGGAGTGTGATGAAAATGAAGAAGATAAAGACTATCACAGGAGTGACCCACAGATTGCTATCTGCCTCGACTGTTTACGCAACAATGGGCAATCAGGAGATAATGTAGTCAAGGTGAGTGGTAAAGATAATCTGTGCTGTTGTTGCTGGCAGAATAGCATCTTGCAGGAACCAAATAACTTTATAACCATTAACAAGACAACTTAATGTGGTGATCTGTCTCCGCTTCCACATTTATTTTGTCCTTTTGGAATTTTGCAAAAACTACAATTCCATGCAGAAATCCACCTGTGACCATGGATTATTTTGTCTTTATATGAAGTATAGTTTTGTAGTCTACAGCCTTGATGGTGTATAGCTGCATTACATACCAGATTACAGTATACCCCATTGGTACTTAAAAAGCTAGCTGTAGGTGAGGTGCCTCACACTTTCAGGACTGCTATCTTCCCATGCCAGCATGAAGCTGCTTTTCAGATATGTTGTGTGCTGAATGACTGGGATCTGGATCTTCTGTGCCCTTGGGCAGGTCACTTCCATCTGTAAAATGTGCTAACTGCTGTTTTAAGAATTAGGGATATTTGGCCTCTGTTCCTGAAAGGAAGATTACCTAATGGTATCAAATCTAGAAGAAAGTGTTTAGAAACCCTCTTAGATTTTGGTAAAATATTATTAAATTACAAAGACAAGAATAATTAAAAAATATTTAAAATTTGACTGATAAAACACTACTTATATTTTCTGTGTGCTATGTTATGTGTGCGATTTTGGAAGTTCTTAGTAAGAAAGTTTTGATTCAGTAAGAAAACATATGTACATGTTATCACCATATTTATGCTATATAGTAAGAAATCTGTATCTCCATTGCCATGTAGGAGTCCCAGGTTTCCAGCTCTCCTGTTGAATCAAAACTGTTAGGTTCTCTCAGAACTGTAGCTTCTCTGTATTTCACCTAGATTATTTGAGGATGTTTTTACTTCCTTTTTCTCTCAAGGGCTGAAGAAATTCTAAGAAACATAACATCTGTTTGACCCCCCCAGTGTTACTAACAGAGACAGATTATTTAAGTTCTTCCTTTCGGTGGTTTTGGTGGGGTGGTTTGTTTTTTTTTTTTCCTCCCTTTTGTATCTTTTGGGTGGGTCAAATGAACTTGTCATCTTGTACATTTTGCAAAAAACTGAAGAAAAATGAACCTCTGGTGCCAATATGAATTAGAGGAGAATGCAGTATAATCGGTTACTGGTTGCAAAAAGTACCAATTAGAGTTGTTCTTGCAGTAAAACCTGTAACATGTTTTTTTCTGTTTTGTTGCTGTTGCTTTAGGGTTTAATGAAGAAGTTTATCCGCTGTTCCACTCGAGTGACCGTGGGAACTATCAAAAAGTTCCTCAGCTTAAAATTAAAACTTCCAAGTTCTTATGAGGTACATTTGAAAGAATGATGCTTGTGGTATTATTTCCCTGTAAAGTACTAGGTTTTTATGAAACTTAATCATATTTGTACTTGAGAAATATTTTCTTTAGCCCAATCACTGTTCGATATTCCAAATTACATTTTCTGCCCTTAAATGAGAAGTGATCATTTTATCCCAGTGATTGAAGTTGCTAATCAAGGAACTCATACTGTTCTAGTAACTTCAGTTTGTTGCTCACCTGTGTAGGAACACATACATTAGTTTTTGATATTTTTCTTCAAAAAAGAAATGCTTTCTCTTTCCATGTCACTAATGAAAAAGTCACTTAATACATTTTTGGGCTAGTAGCTACTGGGGAAAAGGAGATCTTAATCAGACATACACCAAACTACTCTGCAGTTTATCTTTAGATGTAAGAAACTCAACAATTATGAAGGAATGAGGAATAATAGCATTTGAATTTTTTTAAATGCAGACACTATTTTGTAACTTCTCTGGAATTAAGTGGAATTTGATGGGTAGAGGATTATGCACTTGCTGCATGAGTGATTTGATCTTGGCTAAGGCTGTTCCCTGTGGCGATGTCCTAACATGGTCAAAATTGTAATGCATGGTGGAGCTGGGAAGTATGTAACTCCTGCCTCTGCTTCCGCTCATGCAGGAATTTTGACCTCAGCACAATTTCTTCGGCCAGTTCTCTTGTAGGAGACAACGACTGTAGGAACTACAGGCTGCCTTTAGCACAAATGGCAGCCTCCCAGCTTTGGTCAGAGGTAGCGCTGCTTAGGTCAGATGCACAGGTTATTGCAGAGCTATACACAGGAGCTCATCACAGATTCATGACATGCTGAGGAGCCATTTTGCTGTTATTTGGTTTTGTCAATTATATTGATTTAATCTGTCTTTGGCACCTTAATGGCTATGGTGTTACATAGAATCTGCTTACTTCAACATTTTGACCATTTTTTTTTCCCTATAAAACCAGAAAAACATCATGACTACAGTAATGAAAAAACTGTCAAACATTTTCAGTGGAGGATAAAAGTAAGATGCTATAATACAGTTTAAACCAGTCATTTTCCACAGTGAGAGTCTTACTTTTATTTTTCTTTTGCCTTCAGTTAAAGAGAGTAACATTTGTATACTCAGAAGTGTGTTTTCCTTGTAATTTATAGTTATTTTAATTTTTTTTCTAAATTTACATTTATTTTTTTTATTAAAATTACAGTAATTCTGTAGCTCTTTGGGTTTGAAAGAGCGTTGACATATCAAGAAGGCCTTCAAAATATAGCACATCGCTTTTTGTACAAACTGATACTGTGTAATATTGCTAAATACAGGGAGTGTTTGTCTACCAGTGATTTCTTTTGTACTTTAGCAGACTTTCTTCTATTGACACCCTAATTGAAAACTCAAAAGTGAAAAAATAAAGTGGAATACTAGATGGAATTATTGTATAATGATACTTTTTAGGAGTTCATTTAGACATTAAAATTTTCCATCCCTTTGTCTTACTGTTTGTTCTGTTGTATTTTAAGCTGGATGTACTATGCAATGGAGAAATCATGGGGAAGGATCATACTATGGAATTCATCTATATGACAAGATGGAGACTAAGAGGCGAAAACGTAAATGCTGTTACATTATTAATAAATGATGTTTTGGTATATTTATTATAGAAAGTATACATGTTTTCACAGCTTGGACTAAAATATATTCTGTGACCCTTCAAAAAAACTTATTTAAAAATGCATTTTGCATGTTTTCGGTATTTCTTTTGTGAAACCCTGTAGCACATATATTGTGTAGATTCTGAAACTTTAAAACAGCAGGTATACAAAGTTCACACGGAAGTTATGCTCAGAGTTTTAGATCAGGTATCTGAAAACCCAAGCACTTGTTCTTTTTCTGCTTTTGAATTTGCTTTTAGTGACCTTTTGAGGTTGGGGAATACCAATTCCCAATAGTTGGGGAATATGCGTCCAGCAGTTCTGTATTAACAATCTCTTTTATTCAGCCAGTAAACTGAAAGTGACACTGAAATATTATTGGTGAAATCTAATTTTTTGTTATAATTTCTGTTAATACTCATTTTTTTAGATATGCTGTATAACACTAACATCCAGATAAATAATACAGCTAAATGGTTTTCCTTGCTCCATGTGTGTATTTTAGAATATACCATTTAGTAAGAGACATTTCTTTTAGGTCTGATATTCCATTTGATTTAGTAGCCCTTCTATCGCCTTGTAAATTTAATATTTTTTGTTAGAAGTCTGACCCCCTTTCTTTTCTTTGTTTTGTACACTTGTTTGTGTTTGTTTTTGCTTTGAAGTATATGCAGGTTTGTTGTCTATTTCTACTAGTGGAGGTTATGTTGGAGTGAAGCTTAGGTTGAGCACTTAATATAGATTAATGCACTGATCTGTAGAAAATTCCAGGCTTTCTGTACTTTTTTTAAGCTTCCTAGTACTCAGAATAAAAAGCAGAAAAGACAGAGGATTAAGCACATTGTGGAGTTAACAGTTCACAAGTTTCTTTAAGTTTTACCTTACTCTGGAGGAGAGAGAGATTTTGATAGGAATTAAGGGAGTTAATATATATTTAGGCAAGTATTCATTAAATCTGAAAGAAATGCTGCACTGATATTTGATGATTGCTGAAACCCCAATACTGCACCAATAAGGGAGCTTGATGTAATTTTTTTTCCAATGCTGCCTTGAAACCAGTGGGTGTTTGGCTTGCCCTCTTACATTTTAGCTAGCATTGGCTGTACTATTGGGAAATGTTGAGGCAACAATTTTAGTGATAACGGAATTCTTTCATGACATCTAATACTGCCACCTCTGCCTATAAATGGACTTTAGACAGTTGCATGGGTTTGGAAGCAACAGTAACTATCATCTTGACAAAAAGGACGTTATTTGTGCTAGTTAAATATTTCAAAATTCTCAGAACAATAGTTTCTAATGTAAGTTGAATTTAAAAGTTGACAACTCTTGATAAAATTTGTAAGTTGTGTTTACATACACATAGTATAGGCAGGTGTGTGTACATCTTTTCCTTTTAGCATTTTTAAATCACTCCCCTGAAGTCAGAGATGACAGAATAAAACCTGTACGAATTACATTGTGCTGGTAAAAAATCTAGTAACATCTGGGCTTCCATGATTTTATTTTCCTTAACAAAGGTCTTGTTACAAAACAGAAGGTGCAATAATTAATTAACAATCTTTTCTTTTGGATGAAGATCAAGTAAATCCGTTATCTCCGTCTTTGGTACTATTCACCGTGAGCTTGTACTGATGTACTTGTGGACCTTACAAGAGGTGGAGTAGTAAAAGAAAAATATCCACTTATTCATTAGAGAAGTCTTTCCTATTTTAAATAAGTAAATTAATTTTAAGCTTTACATTTGAAAACTTAAAAAAAAGAAAGAGCATTAAATGGTGAATGTGTATGTCCAGCTGTGGATGCCTCTTATCTGATCAGAAAATCATCTCCTTCGCAGTTTCGGTGTCAGAACTGCTCATCTTCGCAAGTCTGCTCACAGGATGGCACTTTCGATCAGGTAAGAGGCACTCACGACTGTACATACTACAGTCATTAAGGTCCTGTCAGCACTTCAATTGTAATCCAAGTTGTGGAGTTTTTATAATTCCTCACTAGAAAGTGCTAAAACTCTGTGAGCAAGGCCTGAGCATTTTTGTTCCTTCAGAGAAAGCTTTATTGAATGAGAAATAGAACCTGTTCAGAAGGTTTAGGTGTTTCTTTTACTTTACGTAACGCAATTTATCTGTTTGTTAGAGAGATGTCATTCTGTAGGCTGATAGCCCCAGCAGTCTGGAAGGTTTATCTGCCTCCTCTGTTTCATCCTTCTAACTAGTAGCATTGGGCAGTCACTGACGGGGGATCAAAACTGAAGAGTATGAGTCGAAAAAGACTACATTGGTTTCATCTCTTTATGGCAATCCGTATGATCTTTTTAATAGAGGGAAGAAATGTTTGATTTTTCTAATGTTGTATTCCCTTCACATCTTTTAAAATCAGAAATGAATAATGCCTCATTTCCAGAATATAATAAACCAAAACCTCCAGAACTTGCAAACTAATGTTGATTTCTAAATTTCATTGGTCAATCTGGTTCATACCTGTATAAAACAGTATTTCAGTTTCCTCATTGAGAATTTTGATTTGAACTTATTTCTGAAAGTTACTTTGGAAGTTTGAAATAATATTTTTCCTTGAACAAAAACCTGAAGTTAATGATGGAGGGTCACTTCCCACTGTGGATGGGAATGACCTGCTGCAGTTGTACCTACTTCAATGATTAGAACTGTCCCGCATGGAGCATTGTATTTCTACAGTTGTTTTGTAATTTTTTGGGCAAAAATACTGAGCCTCAGTGGTTTACATGGCAGTTTCACTGAGGTGACTGCTCTGTCTTTGCCTGTGTGCACTTCCAATTAGATGTGAGTACTTTTAGAGACATTTTATATAATCAAAATGAAAAACCTGTGAAATAGCATTTAAGTGATGTGGTTTTCGCATTTTATGCAAGAAAAACAGCGATCAAGTAGTTTGTGATACTACATTTGTAGTATCATATGTTTGTTAATTGCATATGCAGACTACACATGGTTCTCCCAGTCTCCTCTCCTAAGTGCTCCTGCTACTGTAAATACCTTTGGGTTTATGTTGTGATTTCTCTACACTCCAGTTTGTAAATCCCCAGCAAGTGTGATCACATTTAGTTCTGGTGATCATTTCACTACCATGGCATGGAAATTTTATTAACCTGTGTAGGTCTCTGCAGTGTACCTTTTTTCTTTTTTTTTTTCTTGGTCACTAAAGTTCATCTGTATTGCATTTGAAGGATGCAGTAAAGTATTTCTGGGTTTAGTGATAGCTTCTGTAATAATTCTTTATATTTCCAGGTTTGCAATAAAAAAGACTCAAATTAGCTATGTTCCTCTGTCTCATGGCTGAGACAATAAGATTTTCCTGGGGTTTATGCTATAGAAAACATCCAGTATCCTAATGAAGTTAAGAGGAAAACAGCAGACATAGAAAATGCTGGCAGACTGAAAAAATAAGACATTTAGTAAAAGAGGACTTGCAGCAACAAGTGCCCAGAGCATTTGCTGGAAGCCCACCCATTCTTGCCTCTCCTTCCACAACAGTTTTGTCCAATTCAGGGATCCAAGCCGTTTGTTTGCCCCCCACCGCTATGGTGGGATTTTTTTCTGGTAGGAACTAATAAAAATGCATCACTAGACCTGAAGTTGAGGATCTGGATTTGTGGGAGAAGTTTGCCTCAGCTCTGAGAAAATCAGCTGACAGCTATTTGACCTTCTTTCTTTTCTTATCTTTCTAATACCAGGGTAGCCTGGCTCCTGTTAACTAGTGCTAACTACTAGTATAGCAATGGATCTCTGTATCTGTAAAAATCAAACCAAGTACATCATCTGTAAATAGACTTTTGTTTAGAAAGCATAAAATTTCAAGATTGCTTTTTCTCAAACACAGCAACGCGGAAGTAAGAGCAGTTGTTCGAGCCCTCTAAGCACATGTGTCAAAACATAAATCATAAAATACATAAAAGCAGATACAGGAATTTAATGTTAATGACAAATAACTATAACTAACTGGCTTAGAGATTAAATATGGATCTGTAGTATGAGTAGGGTTTTAGCTGTTGAAATATATAGAATTAATTTATATAAGTAAAGCTGATTGTCATATACATATGCAGTGGTAAACTCTGGGTATTCTTAAGGCAATCTTTAACTACGTTTTCTTTGTATTTTTAATGAATTATGTCTTCATTTTTTCTTGTCTGTGTGTGTTGTTGTTTTTCTCTTGCTTTTGTTTTCAGTCTTACCCTATGGTACTTCAGTATCGACCTAGAATTGACTTCGGTTAGACCAAAGGGCCAGATCCCACTGAGATGAATCCTGCACTATTTGTTTACCCATCGACAGATTGCACAATGAATGGATGTGCCTGGATTAGGGGGGGGACACAACCAGATTTTCAGCATGCAAATAAGGACATTGTCTTTCTTAAATTGTCAGTTGCATCTCTGTTGTTTCTATTAGAGCAAGCCAAGTGCCATTCTGCTACTGAAATGTGCATAAGATATTTGTGTATCTTACAAGTGTGCTGCAAATCATAGCCAAAATCATGAAGTGTACAGTCGAGATTCAAAAACTATGGAATATTTTTGCTTGTGTGTTAGAAAATTTTTCTGGTCCTAATATTGATTACACTAGCAAAATGGCAGAGTGCTCATTCCATGTGGTGTTGCAGTTTCACACACTTACTATTTTACTGAATATTGTTGTTTAAACCATAGAGTACTGTACAAATAACTAAGGATTATACCTTGAAACTATTTTGTATAGAAAATATATTTAGAAAAGTGGTGATTGGGCCACTACTTTTTTCTTGGTAAGTTTCTCATGGGTCCAGGTATAGCTCACTCATGAGTGTGCAACAGTCCTTTTGCAGTGGATGAAGATTAATTATCCTTAACAAGAGATGTAGAACATGGTAATTCAAAACGGTAATTTTAAATCTTCTAAACAGATTCTGCTAATATTGCTTAAAAGCATTGCAGCCTTTGTGATTGCACTTTTCTATGGTTTCCCTAAAGATTGGAATTTGGGATACTAGCTATTTTTGGAAAATATCTTCTGGTCAGATTACATTTCTTCTAATAAACCCTCCATAAAAAATGAAGTTAAAAATAATGTAGATGTCTATAAAACAAGTAATTTTCACTATAAGATTACAGTAAAGGCAAAATTTTGCATAATTATTGCCTTTCATAGTCGGCATTTCCTTTTAAGATTGGTTGGAGGTATATAAGACAAAAATAATATATAGCTTTAATTACATTATGTATCTCTTGTGACTATCTGGAGATTAGAATTCATTACAGAATTTTTCATTAGTTAAAGTCACATCATAAAATATTTCCATGAAATTAGAGGTAATGCAATACTGAAGATAAGCAGTCTGACCAAAATAATTGTTCAGGTCATTTTTTTTCTGAGACCTGATAGTGCTGGATAAAGCGATTGTTGCCTTAGGTATTGCAAGCATGATGGTTCTAGTGTAGAATGTTTATTGGGGTTTCTGGTAATGTCACAAGGAGCATAGAATGCATATGTCTTCTGTAGTCTTCCATTGTCCTTGCTCTGCTTTAAAGTCAGTTGAGTTTTTCTCTTTAAATTCTGTGGAGGTACTTAGAGTTCAGTACTTTTATGTAATTTCTATTTATACACACCTGCTACTATTGTAGATAACAATTTACTTTCTTAGGCCTTTTGCATACAGCAAAAAGGAACCAAATCAATTTTTCAGAAGCTACTGTAGTGTGAACTAATTCTTCTTAGATAAGACAGAGTGAAAATTCTATCTTGGGATCAAGTATAAAAAAAATAGATGCAAGGCCGTAACTCCTTTGTGAATTTATGTTCATGTACCTTAGTATGTTTCTGTAGGAGAACTAAGCATGTTGTGGATAAATCTGGCCCCTTTAATGTTAGTAGGAGTTCTAGCATTGATGACTTGAGGAATCCATATGTAGTCGGGTTGAATTCTACCATTGCACTCCAAAGCCCATATGACATGCAGAAATAAAGATGCTGTCAGTAGCAGTCTGTTTAGGAAACCTGCCATTGCAGGTCAAGGTTGCACATATTGTGCAGATGCCAGTGAACCCCGGGGAAGCAAAATGTCAAGGCAGCTGCTGCTCCTTTCTGCAGGCATAGTGCGCTGACTGATACAGGCACTGCTTTGCCCACACTGTAGATAGGTGCATGTGCTGGCTGCAGGAAACAGTCATCTTTTTGCCCACCCAGTCTATGATGTGCTACTTGACAGAAACAAGAAGATACTCCATGTAGGGAGGGCCCTTGTCCTCTGCGGTCTCTAGGGAAGCAGAGATTCTTTGTGTATGTAGAGGTCCTCCTCATGGAGCAACTTGGAAGAGCAGAGCATGCATTCTAATTGCAAACCATTCTTCTCTTTAGTATATACACTTGTTTTGTACAGTAGAAATAAAATATTATTTGTAAATATTTACATGCATACAAGTGACACCTTACAGTTTTTATATATTTCATGTGTTTTTATACCAGAATCTTCACTGCAGATTCACTTTACATAAAACGCTTGTTTCAATTTATCACAAAACTAATAGTAGTACGCTTAAGTACGATTTCTACTTGGTTCAGGGGACAATTTTTTCTCAACAGTTGTGCTTGCTGTTTTGACAAATTGAGCAGACTTGGTTTAGAAAGAGAAAAACATCATTTTTTAATCCATTTTAACTTACCTTACACAGAAGTTTTCATCCACCCAACAGACCCCTGAAACAGGACTACTTTGTATTGGCTTCTGAATGGCAACTAATAGAAGATTTGACTGTTTAGTGAGCTTCTGTATTCACAGTCAGAGAACCATGAATTCTCTTGATTGGACATGGACATTGGTTTAATTCATGGTATTATCTTGATGCTACTTAAAGCTAGATTACAGAAGGCAAATCTTCATTTTAAGCATGGAATATACAGACAGATATGATTTAATGTTCCCAGCTGAGAATCATGGCATTAAATGCATATGATCTAGCCACCTACACTTCATGCATTTCTGATTTACTGGCACAGTGCCTGGATGCTGTTACAGTTTAATAGTTTTTGTAGCAGTGAAGTGCCAGTGACATACGTATCTTAACTGGGCAGCTTGTGTAACACAGGCATTGCCTTCTTTACAGGAAATTTCTCTCTCATATAGTACATATGTGCCATGTCTCTACAGATATGCATATTTAATTCATCTGTGCCAATTAAGAGTATCTGAACAGGATAGGAATATGCGAATGCGTGTACAGATTCCTGTGTGCCAAAGATGGGGTAAAGTGAGACGAGTACCTAAGCATTCCATTAAAACTGCACCATATGCCATTTTAGAGCAGATGACTGTATACAGTCACACTTTCTGAGCATTTCCATGACAAAGTGTCACGACTGCATGCTTGTAAAGAATAAGAATATAAAATAAGTGTTGCTGCCACTGTGTTTCTATGGCTTTCCCATATTGGCAGTACCTAGCTGCAGAGGAATAAGACCTAAAAAATTCCACACTACTACCTAACCTGGCTGTATCTTATTTAGTAGATTTGGTGCTTTTTATTTATTTTTTTTTTTTTACCCTAAAAGTGAAAAATTTCTGTTTGCTTTTAACTCTGGGGTAAGTCATTAATGAAAGTCATAAGTAACTTTTTGTTGAGCTTAGCTGTGTGCTGCATTTGTCTAGTAACAGGCCGTAAACCAGAATTTACAAACAAGATCCTATAGTATCTTAAACAGTATGGAATTAGATGGTTAATCAAGAAATGTATCTTCCATCATGCATTACTACACTGCTCATAGCTAAGGGCCTAGTCCTAGAAACGTATTTTTATTTGGATGAAATACCAAATAAGATTGCTACAATAATCTAAGTAACTCATCACTATAGTAGGTACTGTTCACATGAAAGCTTCTGGGATTAGGGTAATAGGAGTATGCAACTCTATATTGTGCATACTCAGATAGCTTGCAGTTATTATGCAAAAAAAAATAGTAACAAAAAGTATTATTTTGACTTTACTGAAAACATTATATAAAGCAAAGTGCCTAATTATTAATACTTTTTAAGCCCATTATTTGCATTTGGCAGGGTAATATTTGCTTCTGTATTTTATCTGTGATCTTAATATTTTCAGCAAGAATATTTCATAAACATACTGTATTGAGAAGCTTTCTTTCATAGGAAACAAGCAGAAAAAGAAACGTGTTCTGTTACATAATTTAAAATTGAAAAAAACACCCTATCTCAGTGGAAACTATATGAAAAGAATTACTTTTATATGTAAATTATTTCATTTTCTGCATGAGGAAGCCTTGAATTCTGAATCTCTGTCTTTTTCTACTAGGTTTCAACAATTTGACTTGACTTTTCTCTTCTACAGTTATCGAAAACAGTTCCAGTATATCTGCAGGAGAAAAGAGATTGATCACATTCCTTTTAGATATAAGCTAGGCTTTTGTTCCCTGCTGCAGACAAAGCAATGGTCTAGAGTTCCATCAGATCTTGCCCATGTATAATTGTTAGACATGACTTTGTGAGAAAAGCAAACAATTTTTCCTTCTCTGCTGATTTCTAAAATAACAAAATAGGCCAGAATTTAGTCCTTTCATTGAACCTATCGCTGAGTTGCGTTGTCCCATTTGTGGGGTTTTGTACATTTTCATATCACTGAAGACACCAAGAAGCATTCACTCCCCAGAAAAAAATTTTCTTGGGAAGACTTGAAACAAAAGGAATAGCATCCAGCTCAGCCAGGCACTGTGTCTGCTAGAAATACTAGAGAACAGATAGTTGTTCAAAGCAAGTCCTGTGTCTCAAAATAAACAGATTGAGTCCTCTTTATAGAGGGACAACATAAAATACTGGTCGATTACATGGACTGATCAAACTCTTTTATCCTGGAAAAGACCAAAGGCAGTTAAGACACATATGCTTATCCATGACAAATATATAAACAGAGATGTTTAAATCAAGAGCTTGATGCAGTTTCTTCATTTAACCTAGCCACGTTGAAGGCATCTGCTTCCATCAAAAATATATATATCATGCAGGATATTGTCCTCTCATTGTACTTCATGCTATGTTAATTTATTAGGTATCTCAGTTAAAATGTCTAATTAGGCACTTTCTGTCCTGTAGTTAATTCTAGGTTCTTACACATCTTTTGCCCATTCCCATAGACCACACCATTTAATGCCCACCAAGTAAAAACATTGAGGAGTTATGAAGGAGAAATTGCACAAGGAATCAGCTCGTAGGTTTTGTTTGCCAAGCAGCTCTTAAAGATTTCAGCAGTTTCAACAGTTCTGCATTTTGAATCTTTTACAGCTAGTTTGAACAAGTTAATGCTTCCACAAGGGGTTCAGCTAAAGACACTTGTTTGAGGAATGCTTGCAGTTTACTGGAGCATGTTCCAGGATGTACTCCAAGACACAAGGGGATTGATTCCCCCTAAATGAAATGTGAAAAGCTTCCAACTGCTCATTTACAACTAGTTTTATCATACATGGTCAGGCTTTCAGACCTCAGCTGAAACATCCTTCTGGAAGAACGTCCTCCAAAAGACGATCTTATAATGGTAATACATTTATTACCATAAATATAGGTATGGCAATATATAAGCAGATCTACCTGTTTGGTTTTTTTTTTTTAAATTACTGTCCACCCTGTCTGTAGAACAGATTAAAACATCATATTCTAGAATAAGAAAATGATTAATGAATTCCTGACAGATTCTTCCATCCAAGGTATATGCCATAAATCTTCTGAATCCAGGTAACTGCTGCTACAGTTGAGTAACGACATTGTTTCATTCTCCAGTGCACAATTTAGATCTGTACAGTTCTGGAGCATGGCAGTGAAACAGAGGAGCTCTGTGGACGGGTGGAAATGTCTAAGCTACCTTTGTAATTGTAGAAAGAGGCCCAGTTCTGTAGGCACAGGACAGAGGAAACATTCTGGAATGAAAGATGTCTACAAGTGGAAGTTTTTGTCATTACATTAATTTCAACCAAAGAGAGGCATTGGTTTGACTTCGCTTGTTTATCTGAACCATTAGTTGTACTTTTCTTTGAAGTAACTTTTATGTGTATTTTTAGCAAATGCTTCTAACAAGGTTAATAATGTGACAGTTGACAGGATGAGGTGAACAGAAGTAGTTACTGTGCATTTTCCTCATGACAGTGGAAAGCAAAGTACGAGCTGAGAGTAAGTTGCTATACAATATACAACATTACTGCAACAGTAAAATGTTTGTGCTGCTAGTTAAAATACTGACGTTTGTATTAATAATTAAGTTGTAGTAAAGATGTTTATTATCAAAGTGCAAGGCACATATTTTATGAGGGTAGTCTACTCCTAAAATTCTGGTTTGTATTATATTGAGTATAGTAGACATTGTTGCTGTTCTGTCATGAATTTTAATGCAGTAAAATGAAACACTTCTTTTTTACTGAAGAATAATCACATACTAATTGATTTAAAATTGCTCTTTGTTGTCAGATATTTAGTTTGTTCATTTAAAAAAGTTTGGGGTTTTTTTATTAAACTATTTTTCTGGATAATCTGATTGCCTAATAGTTTCAAGGGACCTATTTAATACCAAAGGTAAAGCCACCCAGAAACTGACTTGGTATAAGGCATCGGCACTTTTCTGGAACACAGTGGTCAAGAGTTGCACCTGGAATCGGTCAAGCAGAACTTAACTGGTGGTAGCTGCCTGTGTCACTCAAGCGGAAGGGTTAGGCACACCTAGCAGTTTCCAAGACAAAACAGAAAAGGAAAAAGGACATCAGGAGTAGCCTGAAGGTTATCAGACTTAGAGTAGCTCTTTGGGTCGCAGCTCATGTTCCCAGTGAGAAGCACAAAGGCTTGCATTACTGATGTGTCTGCTATACCTGGCCCGTGAACTAACAAAAAACTTCAGTGCGCTGTCAATCCTGTAAACCTTCCAAAGCACAAAATACTCACCAAGCTACTTTGGGGTTTTCTAGTCGTAGTTCAGTGATATATTTTGGAGGGTCGAAAGGACAGACTTGGAGGATAATGAGAAGATGTTAAGTATGTTATACAGATTTTTATAGGTATTTTTTTAGCAAATGGCATTGCTGTCCTTGACATGAGACTATTGATTAGCAAGAAGTCGATTATTTTACTTGTGCAGTATGAGATAGAAAGAATAAAGAAATACAGATGTCTTGATTTCCTTTTCCAGGACAGTGATTAACTAAACTGGAAAGTAATAGAACAGTTTAATTGTTTAGCTGGCTAAAATATTTCATTCTAAAAACTTACTGATCGTATTTTTTTTTCTCAAATACAAGCTTCTTAGAATAAACATGAAGCAATGCATCATTTTCTCCCTTATTGCAGACTTAACTATTGAAAGGAAAGTATTTTGCATTTTTTAAAATTAATGCAAAGCCTGAATTGTTGGATGTTCCAGGCTACTGAATAGATGATACGGAGTTACTCTCAATGGATTTTTTTAGGGATGGGGGCCTAAGTGTCCTTATATAAGCTGTGATCCAAGTTACGATAAGAAAGGAGCCCACGGTGAGCAGTAATAATGTTCTAATGCTTCCTTGCATTTGATCAGTAGTTACCAGTTTTTAATAAAGCAGCCCTCACAGTACTTAGAAGCTCATAGAACATATTGTGATGTTATGTTGCTAATTTGTTTTAAAATATAAAATGTTTTAAGCTTTTTGTCAAAAGTGATAACATCATATTACAAATAAACCTTTTTGTGGTTGTAAAATTTAGCATATAAATCATTCAAATTGAAGTGAAAAAAACACAGGTCATTGTTAATGACAGTCTATCCTACTATTAAGAATATATGTATTTTTGTAAAGGAAAAGCACTTGTAGATATTTAATCAGTCCAATATCTATCTATGTTAATGTTTTGAAAAAAAAGAAAAAAGAAAACAAAATGCTGCTTAGAGAATCACTCACATATTTTTATTTTTTGTGCTCAAATGCATTTTCTGTTGGTTTATTGGAATGTTTATTCTGTGTGAAGCTGTATAGTTAGTACAGCTGGGCTAAATGCATTTCTTAATCAATTGTATCTGACTATGATAATATATTTGCTGTCCGATCAGAAAGCTAATTGAAAAACATAGACTGGTGGTGCTGTTTTTCATCTTTGATATTAGCTTCATCCTGCCTTACAACATTTCTACTTCATAATAATTATAAAGAATACTAATATTTTTTGTGACGTTTGTGTTTTAGTGGATGTTTCAGGGTATATTTGGTTATTCAGTTGAATCTTATTGTGCTTGTAAACATTTTCATAAAACTTTGACAAAATTTCATGACAGTTCCATGGATGGAAAAACTACACCCAAGTTTAATGCTTACTTTCCTCCAAAGGAGACTACTGCTGGGTACATGCATAGAATGCAATTGCATCACTAAGGTTTCTGAGCATTTGTACAAATAGTATTTTTAAAATTCAGAATAACTCATTTCTTGGAATATTTCACAGCTGTTTGAAACCTCACTCTTAACTGTGTTTTGGTTCAACATAGTGCATTCACAGTTTCAGGGGGAAAAAACCAACAACAAACAAACATTAAAGCAGAGAATTTTATTGAAGTGCAGTAAAGAGTGGCGACCACATTTGTTTGTAGTAATTACTATACAATCCAAAATGTGTTTATTTATTTCAGTGGGATTCTACAGGGGTCTACTTCGTGGGCCTGACGCTGAGTTAAGCTCTTCAGCTTTACCTCAGTGGAGCTACTTTCTTTAGTTATCTTTGTAGCTAAGACTTGAGATGACCCAGAGTTCCCACTTCCTCACTGAATTTTCTTTCATGGGTGTCTAATATTGTTGAAATTTAAATTTATTATATTAACCTTCCCATAAGTAAATAAGTTTTGCATCAAGTGTGTACTCTAGCAGTAGAATTCAGTGTTATAAATTCAGCTGAGTAAATGCTTGCATAATTGTCAAACTGGGGGAAATTTCACTCAGTCCACAAACACTTGTAATGGCACTATCTCATTAATACACATGCTTCACAAAGATCTGCGAGTGATCAGGTTTTGATGTGGTTTGTTATTTGAATACTGTCCATTTTTATAACTTCAGTTAAGAGCTAATTTCTGCATTAATTTTTGGGAGTCAGCGTCTCAGGGTCCACAAGGTAGCAGTTTAAAAACTTAAATCCGTATGAGCTGAGCACAATACCAGTATCGCAGCCTTATATCTTTTAAAGAACCAAATATGTTGTGGTTTGAAGTATTTTTCAAAAGCACTGTAAATTTCACCCAGTTCTACCAAAGGAATGTTGTTATTTTGGTTTTTTAATCTGTGCTACAGTCCTTAGAAGCTGAGTGTGACCCTGGGAAAAAATGAGATACCTGTTACTGAGTTAGCATCAGTGAACAGTTTTGCAATTAGGTGAGGAAAGTGCCGGTACTCGGGGGTGTCCTGCCTCTTGGTGTAGAGTCAAGTGTGCCTGTTCAGAACTGCATCGACACGTGCAAGCAAGATTTATTTTAGAACAACAGCTCATGCAAACCATGTAAATGGACCTTTTACAGTTTTGCGTATAATGACACTCATATGTAATGATACTTCTAAATATGTAACTACCTGTATGACTCAGTACAAATTAAATTGATCCATGCTAATGTCAAGAATGTTCACAGCACCTTTATAACAGTGGGAAACAAGTGACAATTTGGTCTGACCCATATGCTGCAAGATGCCTCTAGCCCAGTTGGATTAATTTTATGAAAAATCTAGAAAAGCAAGAAGTATAACTAATCTGCTTACTAGCACTGAATTGCTCCTTTCTCAAAGCAATAAATATATTCATGTTGTAACATCTGTTGTGCAGCCTACAATACGAGTTGTTTTGTTGCATTGTTTCTATATAATTTATTTTGTGCAATAAAAAAATCTCTGGTTTTATCTGACTTCTCTCTAGTTTGTAATAATATTCAAATTAAACCATTTACTAGCCTTATATCTTAATTGTGCAGGCATACTGTCAGCTGACAGAAATGCAGACTAGAAAATGGAATGCAGTAATATTTTTCCTTACAGAAAAATCAGAAGGTACTTACATGGCCTAATTTTGTTCTCATTAATGCTATAGAGAGTGTTTCATAATTTTCATGGGTGCAAAGCCTGCCTAACACTGAAGTTGACTGGATTTGGCACTCTTTTTGTAAAATATAACCAGGTGGGTTACACAGTGTGACTGTGTATTTGATGCTTTTATTTATGAAGTACATTACAGTGCTTAAACAATCCCTTAGAGCTTCTGACACAGTTGGTTTTTTGGAGGGGGGGTTACTTAATTTCCCTGGGTTTTATCATGTCAGATTTATTTTTTCCTTTTGCTCTCTCCCTTTTTGATGTTTTCCTGAGTCAGTATGGTTTCAGTAGTATTTATTGTTCTGTGCACTTATCTTCGATTACCCTTTATCATGTTGTTGGGGTTTTTAACTCTAAGGTAATGTAATGTGCTTGCAAATTGGAAGCTAGAGGATATCCTTATAAATGAGCCCTTGGTGTGAACTAACAGTCCTCATACTATATACTGAGTTATTGAAAATAAAAACAGTGGAGGACGAGCTGTTACTCAAGAAAACTCATACCTTTTATCTATCTGAGATGCTGCTGTGATACCTGCAGTACCACCACAGGAGATCTGAGGTATGGTTCAGATTTGGAAATGATAGAAAGGATTGCAGATTAAATTAAAATGACCTGAGACAAATAGTGTTTCCTCTTGTAAAATCCTTGTAGATGTTAGCAGAAAAAGTTAATTGCTTGTGAACACAAAATGTGAAGGTGTGTCCAATATATTGTGTTATGTACTTAATAATAAATGAAACTAATTTTCCATGGGAATGGTTAGTAATGTTGCAGTTTGCTAATACACAGGCAAAGAGCAGTTGTGGCATGCTTGGCTGCTGTGTAACCTGGGCAGCAGAGGCAGTGCAGCCTCGCTGGCTTTTTTTGAACCTTTATTATGTTGAATATTTGAACTCCAGATTTGTCAAAGGTCATAGACTAATACTTTCCCTTCTTCTAAAGGTGTTCTAGAGACTCAGTGGAAAAAAAAAAACCCAAAACTTTGCATAATGCTTCTATATTATGCTACTACATTCTGTATGAAACAGAAATTAAATTGTATTTAAGCACAAAATTCTGCCCCTAAATAGTGAGCAATGTTTTCTCAAGCAAGATTTCCATTAAAAATGTTGGCAGTTAAATTGTTTTTAATAACGACGTTGTTTCAGGTAGCTAAAAAGAGAATCCTTGTGGGGGAAAAAACATGCATAGGACTAGTAACAAATGCCTGATAAGTCATAAACCCGGATTATGTTCTACTGAAGGAGGAAGGTAGGTGGTATACAAACAGCTATTTACATCGGGGGAACAATATATGAATTTCCCTATTAGAACTGTGATTCAGATTGTTTTCTATCCTGATTATTTTTTCTCTTTTATTCTAGAGGAGAGTATGCTATGCAACATCATTATAGGCAAGAGTAATGTTTGTCAAAAGAAAAGTGCCTTAGTATTCAAGTTTTCATTAAAGAAACAGAAATTTGATGGCAGTGTGTAATATGAGCACCTCGTTCCAGTGGCAGACTTCCAACATCCTCATTTGGAAAGAAGACTGCTGTATTCATAATTCATAAAAGCATTGGCATCCATCCCATTAAACTAACACAGGAAGAGAAAACATTCTTATATTCAAAAATACTTTCCATCTTTTCTAAACTATTTATAGGTGAAGTTCTGTCCTTTCATGTAGCACACAAATAAATACAGTAGTTATAATAATGAACCTGTTCTTAAGAAAAGCTTTACTTAATACCAGTTTTGGAGATGCTTTAAATTCTTTGGATTTAATGTCATTCTTGGCTGAAGATGCACAAGATGTATGTGTCAGTGACCCTGCAGACTTCCAGTCCTGCTGCCAGTAGCCTCAACAGATTTTAATGTCCTAGTACATCTTTAGAACTGGCAGAGCTTGTTACTAGCCTGTATTTTTCCTTTAATTTTTCTGCCCATGTCTTTCTCAAAGTGGTATGATCTTGTCTTCACTACTACCTGTAATAAGCTCTATTCCCGTGCTTCTCCCTCTAAACTACTGAAAGTGGTGCAGACATAAAGAGAACTCTTCGTGCTCATCTTGTCCTTGTGTTGCATCCAACATCAAGATTTCTGAAGATCCTAAAAGGTGACCTCAGGAAGTTCTCTGCTGCTTCTGTGCTACACTGGTGTATGATGTTGAATTTGTAAACCACCTCATTACTTGTGAATAACTCCCAGCAGAAAAATGGCTTTGAACAGCAGATCTAATGATCTCTTCTGAGACAGATAATGCATGACTCATGTTAAGAAATAAATTATTTGCTTGTGATATAAGGGTCTACTGGCCTAAATCCACGGGTCTTACAAAATTGTACACAGTAACTTGAATCTGGTTCATGTGAACAATTTGACTCTCACCAGCCTTCACATCAAAGAATTTTATCATTGCAAAAAATGGCACTTGTTCTAGTGCACATCTGAGAAGTGCTATTGTAGCTGAAAAGAATGGTTTTCCCACTATTTATTGTAAAGCCTACTACATAGCATTGCGGATAGACTATGTCTTAGGGGGTTTTACTGCATATATTAAATAATTGCATGGATTTTCTATGGTACAGCATCCAGAATTGGCTATCTGAACAGCATTCATTTTCTCTGAGTTCTGGAATGTATTTCAATCCATTTATAAGGAAAGAGAAAGGGATGTCTTTCCAATGGTTGCCCCTTGGAAGGAAACGGGATTCAGACTAGCACCTGTACTTCTGTATCTATTCTTTCTTCATCTGCAGTGTTAATTGCGTTACGATGTTAAACAGCAGTTTCACTGACTCCTTCTAGACCTTTTGTCTTTCTGCAAATGTCCAGGTCAGTTTGTTGTTCAGTGGTAATGAAAATCCCTGGGACAAGAGAAAGGGGAAAAAAAAAAAGGCATAGATCTGTGCAGGTGAATAGTTGTGTAACTTACAGCAGTCAACCTGTCCCTCTTTTCATGTTCTGATTGCCGGAATCTTTCTTCTTAGAGCAAAAAGGTGCTTCCGGAGTACTTTATAAGTGAATTAATGAGCACTGCTAATCTGCTTGAGGTAAGCAATATGTAACTTGTTTTTCAATATTTGAATAATTGCTATTTTGCAGAGCTCTCTGGCTAATACTTTGAGGGGACGTATGTGTGTGTTCAGAGCATTACCCGTTTAGTTTGACATTGTTTTATTTAGTCACAGACATTTAAAATCAAAAATGTTTGGTCACTGTGACAGGCTAGTGGAAATTTATGTTAGTATAATAACAAATAAATAATGCTATAGTTTATTTAGAGAAGTTACACTATGAAGGATAAAATCTATGTTGTCTTTGTTTACAACCAAAGGCTGCTATGATTTAATTTTTGATACTTGCTATGAAAACCACAAGGAATTATGTTGCAGCATAACAGCATGAAACCAAAGACATTTTGTAGATGCTTGCTCCTATAAAAAGGCATGTACTTGTAGAGCACTTGCATGTGTAACATGCAACATGTGTACATAGGCTTTTAGTGATGCTCTTCTGGAAATACGAATTGGCCTGCTGGTAGCATGTTCCCCATGTGTTTTACAGATTGTATCTGAAACAAGAAAATCACATGGAAAATAGATGCCTACCATGTCAAAGGAATCCAAAGTGCTTTGTAGGTTATGTATTTAAAATACACACATGCAGGAGTGACTTTGCCATGGCAACGTGGCCATAGGTGAAAGTAGAATAGAGCAACTCAGCACAAGAAAATAATTCAGCTGCAACTGCAAGATAAGTTTTCAAGGTAACAGTAGTGTGAAATCAGAATTCACACCTAAATCTATTCAGGTCGGTCCCCTGACTTTGGAGAATAGTACCCAGAAAAACCCTTTCAGTGACTGCAGGGTGAGCTGCTTACCATCTACAATCACTCTTACTTCTGCCTGCAGCTCCTGGCTAAGATCTATTCTATGGCAAACAAATTCTTAGGAGTAAAAAAATTGTTTCATCAGGAAACACAGAGTAAAATGCTCCACCAGTATGAGTCTTAATACAGGCTTATATCCCAACATGGGGGAACTACAGTAATCACTGCTTAAAGAAGCTGAAAGAGAAGCTAAATTCTTTTAAGTTCTTCCTAATAACTGCTGAATTTTGAGAAGGGGGTGGATGTGGTAGGAGAGACTACTCATTTTTCTAAGGCTGTATACTAATTTTCTTTATTCTGGTGTCATCTTCTGCTAGTCACAGGAGGTGACTGGCTAAAATCAAAGTTGAATAGCCTGTAAGAAATTCAGTCTTCAGCTCTCTTAGTTCTCAGCTCTCTCAATTGCATCACAGCAGGTCGGGCCAAGAATTTCCGAACATGTAGCATGACAAATAGCACGATGTGAAGGATGTTTGCCCATGGGTTATATATAAAAAACTGTATTTCAGTGTATATTACCTCTCACCAATAAATATATTTTTAGTATCACCCATCTTACTAATTGCTGCTAAGCCATGCTTGAAGTTAGAATAGATAAACAGCAGACAGGACTATGTTTCCTAAACATACTCACATTTTACTATTAGGAAGCTTAGATTTAGTTCCAGCTGCTGTTTGCAGTCCAACAATAGGCATTACTAAAGAAATTGACCTTGTAGATTCACAGGTTTCTTGTTTATAAATACTTTGGGAGCATAGGTCGTGGGAAGGAAAGCCACCTGCTATGAAGCAGCTATATTATTTGGTCTGTTTTTATTTGCCAACAAGCAACCCCTGAAATAAGAATATTTATTTGTGAATAGTACTGGTAGAAAATAAAATGGTAAGGAGTGCACAGTTGTGAAGATAAAACATTTTTGTGTGCAAATAAGTACTAGATAGTACTTCTTGCTATTAATAGCTTCTGAGAAAAGATACCATGTCCCAAGAGCAAAAGCATAGTTGTAGCCTGCTGCAAAGAGAACTTACCTAAATGTGGTCCCCACAGAGGCTGACGATTGTTTCCATTTACTCTGTAAGTCAAATGTGTTTTTTCCACTTCAGTACAGGATCAATTATACACATCTCTCAAAGCCTACAGGTACAAGCACCTCTAATGCAACAGACCACAAGGCACATACACATTTCTAATTTGAGGAACTGAAGGTGAACTGAATCTGTATCTCTGCATGCATCAGTAATACTTAGAAGAGAAAATATTCAGCTTTGGTGAGTGATGACCCATAAAGGTTGCATTAAGAATGGTCAAAGTGACATAGATCCCTTCCGAGCAGCATTTCAGATGCTCCAGTCATGCTTGTACCAAATTCAGAAAGGGAGGTTGCAAGATTTTCCCTGGCTTCACATAAATACATAAGCAGTCAGCAATGCCACATGCTGAAGTGGTTCTGAGTAAGAATGGTGCAGCAACACAGCACACCACTGTCAGCAGAACAGCGTGGATGTCTGCAAGGCCCAGGTTCCAGACTGAGACATAGAGCAGAAGAGTAAATCCCAAGGAATGGGAGGAAAAGTTCCTCCGTGTCTCTCGATACTTGTCCAGCTTTCACCCACACTCAGTGCTTTTCTCAAGGGTGGAGTGCATATGGAGAGTTTGTGCTTTGCATGCAAAGAAAAATTACTTTTTGCCAATTTCCTAAAAGCCCAAGGCATTTTTTCCCCCTAAATTTAGTGGTAAACCTCAATACTGTAAGGCCAGAAGGCAGAGCTCCTCCCTTAGCACTGAGTCCTTCAGCAGCATGGAGAAACTGCAAATGTGACAGCAACAAAAGAAAGAAGGTTCTGTGGCTGAAAATGTCTTATTAAATAGAGAAAACTGCAGAAGATTTAAAAACTAACTCATTGAATTTTACATGACAGTAGAAGCCAAGAAAAGCAGAATAAAACAAAAATAAAAAAGAGCTTGTTAATGGTTTTATAGATGCTCTCTGTGTTCATTAATATCTGTCCTTCTTCCTGTATAGAGACAATAGTTGAGCCTGAAGCTGTTAGCATAGAATTTACTGCTGTTAATGATCTGTCCCTGGCCTCAGATGTGTCCAAGTCAGGATTTTTGACTGTAAATAATACCTTTGTAGTGGTTAGGCAAAAACTGAGCTTAAATGCAGGAGACAGGTGCTGTGGATCAGCTGTGATAGCTGGGGAGGAGGTGTAAAGAGTTATCTTAAGGTTTGGAAACTCCATCTGTGTGCAATCTGCCATCAGCCCTGACCTTTAGGAGCTTGGTATTAGTTAAATAGAGTGACTCCTTACCCAGCCAGCCTGACACACCAAACACCATTTTGCGGCTCTAGCTCTCTATGTACTAAAGATTTCTAAAGACATCCTCAATCTCCAGGTTCTGTTATTTTCAACAGGTGATGCAGCTGGAGCTGGACTCTTCTGATAGCATTTATGCTATGTAGAAAATCTAAAGTAAATTGACCTCATGTTCTGCTGCCCCACAATAAGCAGAGCCAAGAGTTTTTCATTTCAGGAGCTGTTGAATGTGCTGGACCTCCACGTTTTACACGTGACACATCATGGATATTTATTTAAATTGTGAAAGGATTTTGCTCACAATTTTTTATGACCAGTCCAGTTCAAGCAGCCAGTGAGCTTGTGAAGCCATGAGCTTTTGCCATTGATTTTACCAGCAACAGTGACTATTCTATTTGCCCCTCAGCATCAGAAGTCACATCTGAGAAGCCAGCTGCATTGTGTTACCAGTTTCCATTCTTTCAGGTTGGGTCAAATGAGATACTGGCTTAGCAGATCTTACAGAAGATTTTACTCTGTTCATCATTAAAATGTCTTTGTCCTTTTAACAGCAACAGCTCTGCTTGAAATTACAGTGGTTTATTTCTTAGCAACTGGTTCTCCCAATGCTGGTCGTGTCAGCAGGATGGAAAAACCAGCACTCACAGGTACATGCAGATGCTAAGGTCTGAATGCAAAGCTGTCCTAGTGCTCAACTGCTCCTTCCTTATTAGCATAACACCAAAGCATTCACAGTATTTTTACTTTGGTTTTAGCTTCATATCATATGCTTACAATCAATGGTCCCGGGTCTTTCACACCTCTCTTACATAGTACTCTACATACTGCAAGGATGGGTGTTCTACATTGGTATTGTATTTCTGAGTCATTTCACAACATTTGTTTCACTCATGAAATCACAAACCCCCCTTCTCCATAACTGAGTGATTTTTCTTCCTTTTTATTCCCACCCCGCCATGCCCCCTGCCTCTCTGGAGGCCTGCTTCAGTTCTTAACATCTTGGTATTATGCCTGAGAACAACTGTATTTTTTTTCTTTTTTTCTTAAACTTTAAACCTTCATTTTCCTGTCTTTTCCCAAACTTTATCTAAGGCCAGCTAATGCACTCACTGAATCCTGCTTAAGGATATCAGTGCCCCTTCTACCCCAGTGTGATGAACATCCCCAAGGATGTTCAAACTGGGGACAACTTCTGTGCTAACTTTGCCAGCAATGTTGGGATCAGGGAGATCGCATGTGGCAAGAATTTGGACCAGGTGAGAACCTTCTGGAGGATAACCTAATTCTAAGCTTTCTTAGTTTAAGTCTGGACTTGCTCCTGAACACCCTGTTCATGTAAAGCAGATGAATTAGATCCCAAGACTATGTTTTTAGTGTATGTGATACTGAACCTTGGTTTTCTTATTGCAAACAAAAGAAATGTGGAAAGACTGTTGTGTATTTTCCTCCTGTGGTTAATGCTATTGTGTGTTACTTGCCACAGGTTGTAGGTTTGTAAAATCAGACCCTACTCAAGAAGTTTGGAGGGTTTCCCCAGGGACATCCACACATAAGCTGAAGTAACGTGGCTCCAAGATTTTCTCAGGATCTCCAGGTAAGTCTTTCCTCCCTTTGCAGTATGGACCTTCTCCTGGCATGCAACAGGGCAGTGAGACCAGCTCCTCTGTCCCACTGGACCGGTTTCAGAACTGTGGTAGTTTGTGCTGTGCCCAGACACCTAGTTAGGGTTAATCTCGTCTATGAATTTGTTTCAGCATGAAAATACTATCTATAGTAGAAGTGGGTTGACTCAAAGCATAGTGAGAATGGACCAGGGCTCATCACTGCTGTTAATCTTTGTTCACTAATTAAAGCAGCAGAACATGGTCTTGCTCTCTGCATTGCTTCCTATTATAGCGAAAGTACTAATTTCAACCTTAGCTGCAGGAGGACACTGGCAAGAGATGCTTGGATCTGAGTAGGTTTCCGGCTTTGTTTTAGCCTGTTTCTGAACATCTGCTGGGGTAGGTGGCTGCTTCAGGGGGGAGTGAAAATTAACTTTATTGATTGAGTAATTTCCTTTATAAAGGATCTGAAGGGGATGGCTGCCTGCAGAAATAATATTTGTTAAATGGCCAGATTTGGAAAATGAGTCACTGAGAAAATAGCATGCAAATCCCCCAGCTTATCTCCAGCAGGGAAAGAACAGAGACATGCTAGAAAGGGGGAGACATGCTGATTTGGAGATGGCAAGCTAAAATGACCCTAACAGGAATCTTGCTTAGTTTTGAACCAAAAAATCAATTAGGAAAATGTTGGAACTGGCCATTTTAAATGCTAAAACTTTTCCTAATGAAAAAATTTGCACTGAAATGTTTGTCCACCTGCAAAATATGTTTAAGTTCAAAAGTGCCCATTAATGTCTGGTGTGTAAGGTTCTGCAGCTCTACCCTTTAGCTACCTTCACCTACTTTTTCTAGAAAAAAGACCTAAAGGAGAACACAGTGATGCACTGAAGGTACGAATAATGAGAGAAAGGAAAAGAAACATCTCTGTCTTGTAGGAACTACATCAGCAAAATACGCAAGGCTGGCAAAGTCTCGGCAAATTAAAATTAAACTATCTCACAGACAAATCCTTGGGTTTCAGACCACTAGGCAGCAGCCCATCTAATTAGCTACGGTTACTGTCTCTTTAGCGGCTTTGTCACCACTGACCTTTCTCATTTGCTGTGAGTCTTTGTGGAGGACATTTTCAATAGCCTTTTGTCCTGGCAGCTGGCTCTTTAAACCCAGGAGCAGACTGAAATAGTTTCTACCTTCTACTGCTAGTTCGTGGATGTCTTGGGTCTCATTTTCTCTTGTGTTCCTGAAGGGATACCACGGCCTCGCTTGGCTTTATGATGATGTGAGGTTGGAGTGACTGCTAGGGAAGTGGTAATGATTGCTATTTGGAAACTGTGGGAGAAGGAAAAGGTGGGAGAGGAGACCAGCAGCAATTGGATGCAAAGTTACATCCTTGCTTTTGTCCTTGGCCCTGGAACTGGGGTGGGAAACGGTAGACGAAACAATATGAAATCTGATATTTACTAAGTAAGCTTTTAAATCTCATGCATTAGTCTGGGAGGCTGCCCATGGAACAGAATAGCTCTGCACTGATGCAACTGAAACGTTCCCTGCCAGAGCTAAAACCAAAACATCGCGGCACCAGAGAGGAGTTCACAGTAAGATGCTGTTGGGTCAAGCAGCCACTCTGGGAATGCTGTGGGAGCCCCTGTGCTTAGG
>NW_009916945.1:40196-66684 GCF_000696875.1 Nestor notabilis
GGGAGCCCCTGAGGCTACACTCGCAGCTGGGAAATGCTTTGAGGCCTTAGGCTGGAAGCTATAAAAGGTTTACAACAGTGTTACTCACTTTCACTGCAAATCCCTCCCCACCTTACCGTGTGGTGTAGACATCTCTAGCATCGGTAGTAGTCCTCTTTTGAAAAAGCATGCAGGAAGCAAAGCAAGCCCTCTGGCTTTGCTGAGCAACTCTGCAGCACTGGGAAGGACCAAGTGACGTGGCTGTGCCCAGGCATCAGCACGTGCACTCCTCTTCCCTCTTGGTGGGCGCTGAGTTCCCTCAGATCCATGCTCCTTTAAAAGACATGTGGATGTGGCACTTAGGGACATGTGTTAGTGGTGGACTTACTGTTAGGTTTGCAGTTGGACTCAGTGATCTTAAATGTCTTTTCCAACCTAAATGATGATATGATTCCTAAGGTTATGACAGGAAAACAGTTGATCAGAGCAGTATTGAAGTATAGTGCTGCAAAAACGACCAGCAAAGGGAGGATTGCAAGGTGTGAAATAGGCACAAAGCCAGCTGCAACACAGCAAACTATAATGGGGTGTGCGGGGTGATGACTCTTCACTAGGGACAAAGGTTGTCAGAAACCCCAAACATTTAAAAAGATACAACTGCCCACATGTCAGAGGACATTAGCTCTGGCCAGTGAGGGTTTTTTTAAAAGATGATGCTTCTAAGAATAATATTTAAACCCTCTATTTACAGTAAGGGTTGTGTTCTGGCCCTGGACTGTAGAGCAGTGTTATCCTTTTTCTGTTTGCTTCAATAAAGATGGATGTATCACCCTCATGTCCCAGTGAAATACAAATTAGGTTATTTCATTCTAGCTGAAGCTTCTTCTATGTCTTAATTGGATGTACTTTAATTTTCTTGTGAGGTTGGGGAAGAGAAACATGCTGTGCAGAAAATGCTGCCCAGTCCTGGTCATGTAGGAAGTCTAATGAGCAGGCTGCCAAGGTTGATCCACCAGCTCCCTTGGTCTGCCCCAAAGCCTCCATTTCAGTAGACATCAGCTTGCAGAAGAAGAGAAAATAATTAAGCATTGCATAAGAAGTTTGCACAGTACTTGCAGATGGGTGAAGATCTGCACTACTCTATCTAATGTACACAACCATTTAAATGGCCGGCTTGATTATAAATTCCTAAAATCTTCCACTGGCAGCATATTCAGAATCTGAAGTACATATTGCCAGTGCTCTTCTTACACTAGCCACATTACCTTGAGCTGCACCCTTTCTGTTAGGTGCTATCTAGATAGTAGCTAGCTCCTGTCCTGGGGCTGTCATAGGGAAGTGAGAAAAGTATCACTCCTGATCTCTCTTCCAAAATGGCAAACATTAATCTGCTTTGGCATTGAATTTGGTGTAGAGGGATCAAGTCAGTTCCACTTGTGTGAAGAACAACATCAAACAACACTGGACTCACTGTATTTCCTGTGGTAGACTTACTCCAGCTCTGTATAGACTTCAGCAGAGGCACAAATGACTCTCGTTGAGTTGACTACAACTGGTTCCAAATGCAAGAAACAAAATCTCATCTTTAAAATAAAAATAAATAAAATAAAAAATAAAAACAAACAAACAAAAAAAAAAAAAACAAAAAAAAAACCCCAATCCTGCACTCTGGTGTATTTGGGCTTACTTCCAATAGCCAGACCAGCACATTGTTTTAATCAAGTGCAGTTATTGACAAACAGATTAACTCAGTGATGAGCCATTAAAATGGGGGGACTGAGGAGGAAGCTGAGCGTGTGACAAAAAAGAGCTAAGGGGGTGGTGGGTTTGTTTATCCTGGAACAGAAAGGGTTGGGAGGATCTAACCACATTATTCTGCTACCCAGAAGTATTGGAGAATTAAAGGAGGTAATTTCATTAAACAGAAACTTCATTAAATACTAAAATTCTTTGTAGGCAGAGGAACAGGGACTCTCACTGGGGTTACACAGTACTGAGAATTAGCATGTGCCTGTGTTCTGGTAATACCTGTTCACTGCTAGAAGAAAGCCAGCTTAAGCAATGTTCATCACATACTCCCCTCTCATTAAATACCAGGGGTTTTCAGCATTCTTGCAGTTTCTGAACATGTATTGCAGCCTCGGAGCTGCTGTCCTGACAGTGGGTGGGAAAAAATAACAAGCTTCAAGTTAGAAGCCCAAGTTTCATGGGAACTGTAAATGTCTCAATGAATTTCAGTAGATCTTTAAGCAAGCAAAATGAAAGACTACTCCAATTCCTCTGTGTAATCAGTTTCAACATTTATGACTCAGACTATGAAGCACACAATGCTGAATTATTCACTCTGGGCCAAGAAGGAAAATAAGGCTGTGTATCTTACCACACTCTGAAGTAGTACTGCAGGACAGTGATGATACGTTGAACTTCTAAAAATCCTGTTAGTGTAAATCAGCTGAAAGTAGCAAAACACACTCCATTTCATAGTTTGCTTTGGTTTTTTTTAATTGCACTTTTCTCAAAGCACAGGAAAAGCTGAAGTGAAGATACATGTATTTGTGTGTTGAATCAACATGACATAACATGATAGCTTATTTCGGATTCTTTTGATGTTTTGCACACAAGACTGTAGGGTTTAAAGGACTGGCAGGGTCACAGCCTCTCCAGCTCCTAGGCCTTTGCTGTGGATGTCTGAAGTGGTCGTCGTCTGACACCTTCACAGTAGCGTACAAAACTCAGCACATGGTCTAAGCCCCGTCTGTGAGTATCAGTTGACATTTTTGCAGAAAGATCATGCCCTGAGCCAACTTTTTGGCAGTTTGACGAGCTCTAAGTAACCCAGAGCTGGTACCAACACTGCTTGAAAAGAAGTTATGGGGGAAAAGCACTTTTCAGCCAAATAAGTAACTAAACCAGGTATAAGACCATTTCAACCAAGCTGTAAGGTTAGTGTAGTGCTTGTACATGTTGATTCAATCCAGAAAGCACCAGCTTATCGTACTGATTTTTAGACAGAATCACTGATTTACTTTTTTCCCAACATTTGAATTTAGCAATCAAAAAGCCTGAGGAAAAGGTCGTGCCAAGTCTATATGCTCATCAAGAAGTTGCCCAGATAATCACCTGAGTGAAATGTCCTGCTAAGAGCTTCAAGCTTCAGGGAGAAGCCTTCCTGCAGCAACCTGGTCCTGGCTCTGTCTTCGGGATGCTTCCAAGGTGCATTCCTTCAAGGAGCTGTGTATGGCCTGCTAGATGTGTCAGATGTGCACCTTTCCCATAGCAGTGGGTGGTTACAGCCCTTGCATAGAAAACAGGAGATTTACATTCAGTTCCCTTCTTAACTTGAGAGAATTCAAATCCACACGTCCTATTTTCAAGGCAACTGCTTATCCTGGAAGAACGCCCTTCCCATCTCCTCTTGAATATGTGCCACCAAACCAAAATTAATTAAAAGCATGAATACAAAGAAACAAAAAAGCTGCAGGACTGTAGGCTAATGCTTAGGGCACTCGTGAGGAAGGAGCAGTTGTGACCTGTGGTTCCTGCCCCCAAGATGATTTGTGTTTGGCAATTAAATGGTAATATATACAAGCATTTCTGGCAGCAGAGAGAGTAACCAGAACTCTCTGCTTGCACTGGGGTGCCCTGAGTATGGCAACTGCTTCCCTGAATAGTGTCAAGGCTTCCGGCGGGATGGGGAGTATTGCCTCGTGGAGGATGAAGCTATCAGTGACAAAAGGCATCCTACTAAGAATCACAGCTTTCTTGCCCACAGGCAGAAGCAACTAAGTATCAGACTTGTAATGAATTAAGAGGACCTGACCTCATCCTCCATTCTACAAGAAAGGCATCACTATGGTACCTGTCTGCATCTGACAGACAGGCACCACCATGGTATCCGTCTGGGTGCAGAGCAGGTTGAAGCAGAGCTGGATGCTGAGCTTCTCTGCTCTGTCTGAGCTGAGACAGTTCTGGATGTACAAAGTCAGGGCACCTGGGCATTGTGAAGTGGAAGAAGTACATATCTGTCAAATCGAGTTTTCTCTGGTGCTTGAAGGCAACCAAGCAAGGAGAGTCTGGGATCAGGTACTTGAGTCTTGCTTAAGTCCTTCTTGATGTTGCCTTGTATCCTTTTTTCTTTCTTCCATTCCATGTACACACACACACACACCCCCCCACGGGTCTGTTGGTCTGAATTCCTCTTTGCGAGGACTCAAATGTGTCTCCGAAAGGAGGAGCATTTCAAGGGGTTGGGTATTATTAGTGCAACTAAGCATAAGAAATGTCCTCTAGTATAAGGAAAAGATTCCAATTTCTCCATTAATCTAAAGGTTGTCTGTTCAAGAAGCTTCTAATGACAGTGCTGTTCATTTTAATACTTAGTGATACTAGCTGCTTTTGAGGATGTGTAAGTTTGGCTGTAATGACTTTTTAGTCTGGACATGCTCAGCCAGGACATGTTACTGGAAGTGGGATCAGCATTGGCTCGCTCCTGCTGCATTGGCAGGCATTCCCCGTCACCGATGTCTGTTTTCTTTGCCGTTGGAGCCGGAGAGAGGAGGCTGATATGAAACTTAGGATTGGCAAGGAAAGAGAAAGTGAGGTGTAAAAATGTGAATCTCAGCATTCTAATCACAACTATGGTTATAATTAGTGATACGGCGAGGATAAAATATGCAGCATGCCTGAGGGACCTATATATTCAACTGCTCCTAGATTACTATCTGACAAGTTAATTAACCACAACAATGTTGAAATACATACTCAGAATGATTGCTTGGGACTGGACTCATTGTTCTCTCATGATAGTGACATGTAGATTGCAGAGAGAAACTTAAGGGAGTGAAGAAAGTAGTGAAATGAGGGAACTATTTCTCAACCAGAATGCAGGTGTTCTGTCTAGTAGACCTGTGTTACAACTGATGTTAAAGATGAGTGAGCTCCTTCCCAGCCACAGTCTGGACTCAGAGCATGCTTACAGAACTCAAGTAACATGGAGGAAGAGGCAAGAAGTTTTCCTTTATGGCAAGCCAGCTTCAAAACAAATGTTTAAAAAAGACCTTTCCTGGTTTTAAGGAGGTTTCTTTTCTTGTACTTCTATTTTCTAATGTTTTCCTTTTATTTTTTTTTTTCTCCCAAGAGTGGGCACTTCTGAGTCACCAGGGTTTCTGTGGATGTAAGCAGTGGAATGATGATGGAGCATTTCTTTAGGGTAAGCAGAACAAGGCTCCAAATTTGGCTTAGCAAGCAAATAGCTTGCTCAGCTGTAGGTGCTTGGGTACACAGTGCTTAGTAACTATGCTTAGATACATCACTGTTGTTTCATGTGTGCTGACAGAATCTGGTGCAGAGGAGTGAAATCCTTTACCCAAAGGAGAAGAATGCAGAGGTGGCCGTAAATGGCAATTTCTGTCTTATGTGAAATGCTGATGTCTCAGCGTCTGGTCTTGTCCTGTCTGCTCGAGGCAGAGAGGTGGAACTTTTTGGTTTTAACCTGTAGAAGATGCCAGTCACATCAAAGTGGGAATTTTGTCTGGAAAATTTCAGATGTTTTTCTATCCTGAGTGACCTACAAGGACTTAGCAGGGCACCTTGGCAATGCTTCAGTGGTGCTCTGCCACACGAGTGGCCTACACTTGCTCACTCTTTGGTCTCTTTGCTGAGTGTACTGCGATCCCCCTCTCTGCTGCTTCAATGGGGATGGACTGCTCCGAGATCTGTAAGTTCAGATAACTGTGTCTGTCCATCTACTCAAATATGGGAATTCGAACTGCCAGCCATAACTCATGCAGGGAAGTTGCCCACTGTTGAAGCCATACAACTAGCAACTTGAAGCTATTAAAAAATTGCAAGTGAAATAGGAGGCCTTCTAAGTAAATTGTAGATCCCTAGTCAGACCCAGCTTCTTTCCTCTCACAGGTAGATTTTGACATGTGTGGTTGGTTGGAACAGGTGAGGCATATCTGTAGGAGATGGCACATAGACGCCAGGAGATGGCACAGAGATTCATCATCATTTTCCTTGACTTTGCATACATACGTTCATTAGAAGGGCTTTTTAAAGTACCTTTTCTGCTTTAATAGCTGTAGAGGTATATTTGTGCTTGGTCTAGTGCACCTCTTGTATATCTTGTATTTTTACTATTAAAGGAGCTGCTTACAGTAACCGTCATGTTTGTGGTGGAGGCTCTTTTCTGCATGTGAATGTCAGGGCTGCCTTCATTTCCTGAATAACTGGTGAGCACATGAGAGAATCTCCTCCAAGCTGAGAATTAATTGTAGCCAAACTTTAGGGATCCCCAATGATGATAAGCAAACCACCTTTTGCAAACCACCAAATGCAAGTTGAATAAGCTTGTGCTTTCTTCTGCTCAGAGATACACATCTCTGTTTAAACAAAATCTTCTCAATCACACTGTTAATTTACCCAAGAGCACCACAGCATGTTCTCCTCCCCTCACCACAATTCCTTGTTCTCTGTAAAGCCACTAATAGCCTGTTCCAGGAAGAAGTCTGGAAGGTGGGCACGGAGGGGGGATTAGGAAGCCAGTAGAGCCATACTTGATTATTGCAGGCAGTAGGAAAAGGTTCTTTGCAAAAGTATGAAATGTCTCTGTGTTTTGGGTAGATGTTTATAATTATTGAGAGAAAACAGTGAGATTTGGTAGATGTAGCCGAGTGTTCATTTTCATTTTAATATACTTGGTATTTCTGATTGAATTAGAAAAGCTTACAACGCTGATAGGCCAGAATGAAGTTCTGGTGCAAAAGCCACATCTTGCAATCCTTAATCAAGCAAATCCCCTAATATTTCAGATGGAAATCTTGCTGTTGGAAGGACCATTTTTTGGCAACAGAATATAAGAGCTACAGCAAAACATGAATAATTTTGACATGATTTACTTTCTTCTTTGTAAATGACTTTTTTCATATTTGTGTTTGTAACAAGAAATCTCCTCCTTCCTGCACAGCCACCAAGACTGCTTTAAAACCCAGAAATTGTTATTGGCCTGTTTTCAGCTGCTTCTCTTGACGTCAGCAGGGAGATACGGCTCTCCCTGAAATGTATTAAAGTAGTGGATATGAATGTTACAAACACATCAAGAAATAAAGGTATTTCTTCAAAATACATGAGCAGCAGCTCCTACCTCAGCAGACACCCTGCCACCTCCACTCAGCAATAGGCAGAAGCATGGCTGGATATCTTTGGATAGATGCCCTTCTTCTGAGCTGCTGACTTTGTTCCAAAGCACATCTATTATTTCTAAAGGATTCAGTCATATCAAGTTAAATCTAAACAAAGGAAAGGCCTGACAAGTCAAACTAAGAAGCAACATCATTTTACTACAGAGTCAAGAGTAACCCAAGTATTTGCTATTACTTTGTATTCCCTGTGCAGAAAAAATGCTTACTATTCAGTCATGATGGCTGCTTTTTTTCCACACTGTGCTTTCATATTGAAGGAGATGCAGAGGGTAACCCAGGACATCAGGAAGTAGCTTTTCTTGTGACATGAGATTTTCATGCAGACGCATATGAGCAAAGCATTTGTGTGCAACTCAGCACAAATAATCCTGCAAAGATGATCATACTTTGTTACTGATGGAAAGATGATACGGCTCCTCACCCGCACAGAAGCAGCTCTCCCGATGGTTCGCATTAGTTCATATAGAAGGCATCCGGGCTATGTCGCTAGCAGACAGCTCTGCCTTATTAGGATGAGGCAGTTTCCTTCTCGGAGTCAGCGCTCTCCTGGTTCTCAGGAGCCTGATGAATGAATAGATACTGATCTGACTCTCACTTTTTTCATGCCAAATTGATTATACTGTTTCGACATAAACTAGATCCCTTTCCTCAAGGTATAAATTGGCATTTCTTTGGGTCTAAATATGTATTTCCTGTCTTTGGGAAGGCATAGATTGTGTTCATCGCCATCTGTGGGTGAAAGCTGTATTCTTCACATGTTTAGGTCCACATAAAATCCTAAAGTTGTCTATGCAAGAAGTAGAATTTCTACCTGAATCTCTTCCCTCCTCAATCTACCGGCAGTGGATTTTTCATGTGGGAACTTCATGAGGAGCTGGCCTAATATTATTAGGCAGTTATTATTAAGACTATTTGGCTCAGTCAGCACTGGAGCTTGAATGACACTGCAGAGTAAACATGGATATAAAACATTGGGCACTGCAATTTGGCATTAGGCACATCTCTTTTTTTTGACACCAATAAATTCTATGCTTAAAAAAGCTACAGCAGCAGAATAAATAGCTTCAAGGGGGCTAATTCCAGTCTCTCTCTTCCCTAAGGAAACTTAACACAATAAACATGATTTCTTGCAAAATTGGAGAAGGTGTCGGTGGCCACTTGCAGATGCTGAAGCTACATTTAAAACATCTATACCTGCAGGGTAGCTGGTCTTTTGCACCCTTCTGCAGATCTGGGGAGCAGAAACCTTGCCCAGGAGTCTGGCCATGGGGTAGCTTAGCCCAGAGTCAAATGGTCGGTTACTGGGAACTAGCATCGTTGAAGTCAACTCTAATTTCCACCATTTGATGTAGTCTGGCCCAAGAAGGTATCCTGATGTTTACCTCCAACTTCAAATACATGGTTTTGCTGAAGCTGGTACATTGCTTTTGTTTGTTCTCTGGTCTAATTCTGCAAACAAAGCAGACTTTCTGAATACTCAGAAAACAACTGACAATATCATTCCAAAATAGATCTATGCAGGTAACTTCTGCTTTGAGAAAAAGAAGTCTGACACAAGGCCACATGAATACT
This sequence comes from Nestor notabilis, assembly GCF_000696875.1. NCBI lineage: Eukaryota > Metazoa > Chordata > Aves > Psittaciformes > Psittacidae > Nestor > Nestor notabilis. Next base: position 48,950 of record NW_009916945.1, read on the forward strand.
TTGAACGTTTTGTGAAACCACACTTGTCAGTGATGGATCTTCCCAGCACTGTGTAGACTTTCACAGCACCACCTTAGGAGTGGCTCTGGGGTCAGCAGTGAGAGGGCACGATTTGGACTGCAGTGAGTCCCACTCATTTTGTATAAATCACAAAATAATACTCAATCACAAAATGCTGACAGCTTCCCCAAGTGGTTTAGAAATTCTTCCTGTTACCTAAATTGCTGTTTCAGCCATAACTAATAAAATAATTCCTCTTGTTTCTCCCAGTCAGAGGTCTGAGTAACTGCTCTGGGGGAACCCATCGTTGCTATAGCTTTTCATTTCTTCTGCAATGAACTGTTAACTGCAGAAGGAAGATATTACTGTTCGAGACTCTCATTCCAATGGGAGATTCATTTCTCCCAAGGATTTCTATCAGTTTACTTATCTAGATTTTTCTCTTACTTTAGCTTTTGTTTCTGTAAGTTTCCCCAGGGACATCCCACAATACTTCCTGCTCTAGACTCACCAAAGCCAAAGAGCACTGCAGTTACACCCGTCACTTCCTCAGACAGATTCCTAAGGGAGTGCATAATCACCCCTTCTTTTTGGTTTTCTTTTTTTTTGGCTTGCTGTAACATGTCTAAATTTCACAGGCATTAGACCTTTTAACACTTGCTAAATTTATGCTACCAGAGATGAGCAGTATAGAACAGCTTTAAATTGCATTATGTTGCTCTCTGCTAAATAGAATGCAATGCCTCTCACCTCACAGAGATTCCCCTTTGTATCAAAGACGTACTTTTAATTAATATAAATTGAAAGAAGGCCTCAAGCAGAGGTGTTGTCTTGTAAATCACTGAATTCTTGGGTCTCTATCTGCAGAAAAAAAGACAGGTTTAGACTATTGTATTTGTACAGAGCCTCACTACCTCCTCTCTCAAGGATTATAGCCTTCAGCAAGAAAGAAATGTGCAGAGGGTGTGGAAAAAAAAAGGAAATCAGAGGTGAAACATAATGCTGACCTGCGTAATGTACCATTTCTTTCAATATACATGTTTTATCAGCTACTAAAGCTTCTTTCTCCATTGTAAAATACTTGCAGTAGCAGCGTCATTGCTGTGACAGAGTTCTGCTTCCAGTTAAATTTGTAACAGTAACAAAAGTGCCTTGTAGCCGTTTTTACAATGATAACTGCTTGAGATAAGCTTGAAAACTGTCTAACGTTTCAGCCTTCTTAAAGACCGTTTCTTGGAATTTCTCTATGAAGGCAGAGTGTTGGTTTTCAGTTCCTCATTGTGGGTTTTCCCTTAACTGTGTAAGGGAGAAAGGACATTTTTCTTTTTTAATCCTCTGCAGTGTTGGTTGGAAAACTTTCAGTTTGAGAATGTCCATGTCTGGTCTGAAAAGAACAGATGATAATCAGAAAACCTGAAAACATCTCAAACAGTTGCTGGAGTTTCAATGATTTAAAAGGAGTCAGCATAGATCCACTATAAAGTGTGTTCCATCTGGTTTTGCCTTCTTCAGCCTCAAAAAGGTTTTAATATATTCCCTCGTAGTGATTCTAATGGAGATGTGCATGAACTGCATCAGGGAAAGCGCTTTATGAATTACAGTGTTTGGGGTTTGTTTGGGTGTGTTGGTTGGTTGGCTTCGCTGTGACTAGGTTTGCACCAGATCTTGCTTCCATTGGTTGTAATGAAAGTAATAGTTGCTAGAGTTAACCAAATGACAGTAGTATAATTCCTACCATAACGGAAGTCAAGCATCAGAAAATATAAAAATTAGAATCCAGGGGTCTCTGAATAATAGAGGTATTTAGCATAAGATAGGTTGTGATTCTATCTGTTCATTTTTGTACAAAGCAGCCAGATTTGCTAAATTCTATTTTAGGTAACCTTATTGTCACCTGGCACCTTAGAAGATTTCCCTAAACAAAGGCTTTCAGATTTGGAAACACCTCCAGAATGGGCAGTTAAAACCAGGTTTGGTGCTGTTCATCTCTGATGTGATTTCTACAGTGTCAGACACCGGGCTTCATAGCTTTGCAATTTTGCATTTTATGTCTGAGAGCAAGGGTCACAATTGCTATTAATAATGCCTTTCTTACTGTATGAACCCCAGAACTAACACTTTACAGGTAGTAAGATGAATGCACCTCTCCTTGCATTGCTGTAGTTCTTGGCTTGGGATTTGCTGTGATGAAGAGTCTCTGTCTCAGGAGCAGTTCCCAAAATCTCCATCACTGACTTGTAACAGTTTGGTTGCAGTCTGGTGGCATCCAGACTGTAATGCATATGAGGACTGGAGCCAGCTGCCAAAACCCATCCAAGTCCCCTGTGTCTGAACAGTGACAGATGGCTGTTTTGTAAAGCCTGGGTGCAAAAATGCAGTCCTGGGGCCATGAGACCCTGTGGTTCAGCTCCCCACATGCCAGAACCGCTGCTACCATGAGCTGCCCGGGCTTGCTGTGAAACCTTAGTCAAGGGGTGTCCATCTAATCCCCTGCAGGTGGCTGATAAGGCCATTAGGTGGCTTGTGGCTTAGCCAAACATGCAGCAAAGAGTGGGACATGTCAAAGTGGGGGCAATCATGTCAGCCCTTTGGAGCTGCTGTGATATGCAATGTATGCCAGTGCTCATCCTGCAAAGGCTGATGGAGCTTAGCTCCAGCGCACGTCCATCACAGGGAGAAAGACATAACAGCAATAGTGCTAGTATTGGCTGCCAACCTGAGAAATCCACTGACTGCCGTGGGCCCGCTCACCTTTGCCTCCCTCCAACACATGAACTAGGCTGGTAATGGGGACAGTTTACAAGGCAATAATTTTTAATTGCTGTCACCAATTACAGCCACAAACGCAAAGGCAGAGCAGAAACGCTTCTCTTATTCTTCCACGAAATAAATACCTCAACCATTTATTTGGCCTTAGAGTAAAAAAGAGCCTGTTGTAAGGATTTATCTGAAATTTTCTGCTTGTCTGAGCAGACAGCTGCTATAAAAAGATCAACATTTTCTAACAAAAAAGGGCAGGGCTTTGCTTTCATTTTATACAAACAAGAAAACAATCTTTGGCTTTATAGAACGAAATGAAGCACAGCGAGAGGTGGGAATACTGGCTTTGCTGAGTCCTTTACTCATTTTCCCCCCATGTTTTCTGATGTTTCCTGAAGTGATTATTTTGCTGTTTAGTGCAGTCATGATGGTGGTTAGGACTAAAAGACTAAGTGGATGGTATCTCTCTCCCCATACTGCATTTTTAAGACCCTTTTAAGAGTTTTCAGAACATATTTCCATCTCATGTAATTTGACCATTTTTTTCTAGTAAGATTTATGATGTTTGCAATTTTAACGCAATTCTTTTTGCAAATAAATTATTTCATGTTGTTAAAAAGTGACATTAGAATCAGCATCAAACAATAATCTGAGGTTTTCTGGGGGAAAGCTATAACATAGGACAGTGAAAAATGTTTTCTTGTGTTACTGGCCTGCTCAGGGCAGCTGAAGACTGGTATGGCATCTAATGTAACTTTATCCTGGGCTTTGCTTGGAAAGTGATGTCTTGCTACACCCCTGATGAAGCCTGAAGTGCAGTGGACTAAGCTAACCCACCACCTGGCCATTCTTATCTCTGCTGTGCTGGAAGGAGGGACAGGAGTGACATAGCTCCTTTGCTGGCAGAATCCCTCCTACTGTAAATGTGGTAAACTTTGATTGAAATAAATAACGCTTGAACTGTGGCACTCCTCTACTTGCAGAGCTGCTGTGTGAGAATCTTGGCTGAGGCCAGAGCTAGTCCCTTCAGCTTTTAAACTTGACATTTTATCTTCACGTCTAACTCATTTAACTGTGAGCCACCAGTACTGGAGTCAGTTAGATAGGATGTTGTTTGTGCTGTTGTTCGTATCTGATGTGATACTTCATTGGTTTTCTAGGCTGCATAATGGGAAGGGAGAGGTAAGGTCTGTCTTTCTCCTGCCTGCATGTTGGCTATGCCAGGATGGGACTAACAGAATCCGAAATGCTCCAATAATGTCCACAAAACACTTTGTCATCATTGCTTGGATACATTGGAAATTACCATGGGCTTGAAGCAGAGGTGCAGGGCCTGGGTTTCCTCTTCTTTTTTCTACATCTGCTACACAAAGTTCTTGTCTCATGAGAGTGAATAATCATCCCTAATGATCTCTGCAGACATGTTCCTACTTGCTGCCTATGTCCTTCTAATGTCATAACCCAGTACTGGATTAGTGCCATTTCCTTAACATGCCAAAGTGCATCCATCACATAAATATTATCTTTGAGTTGTCTCTGGCTTTTTTTGCCAGACATGTCCAAACTGTACAACAATCATTTCTTTAGGCTGAATATGGTGCTCTGGTTAAGGTCTGTATCACTGTTCCTTCCATGAGATCTAGCCTGCCCCTTCCACTCTGACCAGCTCATCACAGCACAGAGTTCTCTCAAGTTGTGTGAAGTACCTAAGAGCCTGGCAGTATAAGTTCCCCTAATAACATCTATAGATGTAATAGATGGGTAAGCATGCTAACCACTGAAAGTTATACCTAGTCCTTCTCTGCCGTATACCCCATCTTTCTAACTTCTACCCCAGCCCATGTAACTGATGTAGTCTGGATCTGCCCTCTTATGTCTGAATATGGATTCAGAAGTCAGGTTTGTATATACATTTTGAAAAGGTACTTGTCAAAATCTTTTATTAAGGCAAGCTAAAAAGTCTACAATTTCTTCAGGAAAAAAATCATGAAGTATACTTTTTAAAGGCCTGACTGTAGTGAAGAATAGTAATTGCCAACATGTGTATCTTATTTTCAAACTGTAATCCAGCCAATTTCAGTTAATAAACTGGATCGTATATTTGTTTACAGTACTCTCTTTACAAAAGAACTCAGATTTATAATAATCACATACGCATGGACATAATTTTATTCATGTCTTATCAGTTATTCATGCTTTTAGAATATTCCTTATTCCAGTTTCACTGAAGCAAGGATTATTTCAGTTCAGAATCTCAATGAAGAAAAATTACTGAAACAAATTTGTTTGCTAAGCAATGCAGATGAAGTGAGAATTACTTCTGTCCAGTACCAGATCCATCCTGGGCTTTCTGTTCATGTACAACACTGGCATGCCCTTTGCCTGCCCAAAAACTCAGGCATGTGCAAAGTAGGACTTTGTAGCTGCAGCTGAGTGACCAATATCACACTCTTTTCCTCATTTATTCCACTCTGTCCCAGAGTGAGCACGTTTCAAGTGTTTGAAAGATTCAAAGTATTGCTGTCACCCGGCACAACCTTGCAAACAGTGCCTTTCAAACACCACTCTCCACATTGTCCAGATTGCATCATTCCCATGCAAACTAAGCCAAATTAATGACTTTTAAAAGTCCCTGTGACAAAAGAGTCAAAAGTGTGTACACAGGAGTTTAAACAAGTAAGAACTTGCTGCCAAAGCTGGTGGCAAACTTACATTGCGTTCAATTGTTTTTAACAGTGGCAAAAGAGAATGTTCTCTTTTCCAGTTCATTTAAGTCTTACTATGGGTTTAGCCTAAGCTATGATTGTATTAACTGAAGGCGGTAGGTAGTGATGAATATTCTGCTGGAATACATACTTACTCATTGTTGTGCTTCAGTTTTCATGTGAAGAATCATTTTCATTCATCAGTCTTTATTTAATTAATGTATTTGTTCCCTCTTCCAGTATTTTGCAATCCCAACATAAATATTTAACCATACAGAAAGACTTCTTAATATTTCTGCCTGTCGTTGCTCCCCTAACTTCCACATTCCTAGCAAGCAGATCAACTGTGAGATACCTTCATTCCCTTTGAGCACAGTGCCTTGCTTCACAAATAGCTTCACTGACATCAGTTGATGTCCTTGTTATGTCTGGCAGCAGCTATCGAACTGCGATTTATCAGCCCAGTGAGATTCTGGCAGTTCCAGCACAGTGACTAGCCTCACAGAAGTACAATTCTTCATGCAGTTTATATGGTCACAAGCCCAACAGAAGCAGGATAAAATGAAGGAAAACTTGGGAAGAGCTAGGGTAAAAGCTAAATAGCTATGAACACAGATATTAAAATCTGGCCCTCGATCATAAACAGCGTTGTCTAATGCTGTAGAACGACTGCAAATGTTTTGTAATGCAAACCAGACGCAATCTTTGGCATTTGAAGATCACCGCTGCATGCCAGGATGCTTCATACGTACAAACATTAAGTTTGTACCCCAATGGCTGTCTGCAGATACCATTTCAGCTTTGTTGCAGACATTGTTGCAATAGTTTGTATGGACAAATGGAAAATATTAAGCTTTGTTTTTTCAGCTTCAATGTCATGAGGGATTTTTCTTTGTAAGACTTAATCCTACTCACACATCTCCCCAAATGGTCCTACTTGTTTTGCTCTTTCAAAAGAACCACCTTACAAGCATTTATCCTTGTGTTTGCTAAATAATACAACAAGAGCTCAGTTCAAATGCAGAGCTAATCATCCCACAGCATCTTTTCATTTCAGATAGTTTATTGTTTCATCATGTTTATTAAGTGTTTAAGAGGCCAAAGTCACTCTCGCAATAGTTGAGGAATGGGAGTTAGTGAAGGTCCACATCCAAAACTAATAAACTTGTCGAAACCTATACGGCTTGATAATAAACAGCAGGTTCTTTTGTGATGATAACTCCACCCTTGCAGAAATCTGTTCTTCATAAAACTGGGATTGAATTGTTAGCTTTATTTGACCAATTACTGTGAATAAGAATGCTCGGCACCTGGGAGACTGGCTGTGGGAATGGATAAGTTCACGTAAAGCCTTCTAGTTCTCCATCAGAAAACAGCATGGATGAGTAAAAGCCGTATGTAGGTACTGAGGGAAAAGCTGCCTTGAGTATTTGAAGCATTGAAGTGTGGTTCTTGTGAATACCAACTTTAGAAAGGCAAAATTGATCTAGGTCACTCAGCTCAGAGGTTGGAGGATGAAGACTGCAAGGCTTAATCTCTGGCTCTGTCCTCCTTTGAGGTGTTTCCCCAGCTTCAGGCTGCTCAGTGACACAAGGAGCAGTCTGGAGAAATTATTGCCACTGTTTCTCATATCATCCACTGCTCTTTGGCTGCACTGGTCTTCCATTTTGCTGCTCTGGCAATACAGAGCAGCCATCAGCTCTTAATGCTCTCACCTGGAGAATTATACCAGCACCTGGCAGGCAGAATGTGGCTGTGAGCTCCCTGTGCTCTTCTCTTGTAGGCTATCTGCAGTGGCTTTTGATATTTGACTTCTCAATGTGAGGGTCCACCTGGATGCTGAGCTAGACTTTGAGAGTCAGGCGGAAGCCAGGACAAAGGAAGACTCTTTTTCCTAATTGCAGCTGCTCAGAGATGGGCTGCTGAAGGTTGAACATGAGCGAAGGAAGAAGAGGGAATTTCAAAGGGTGAGGAGAAGAGACTGGACTTTGCCTCAGTGTGCACAGTGCATGAAGGAGCTGTGGCAAAAGCCTCTGAATGTATGTCTGAAACACTGGCACCCCAGTTGACAGGTGACAGGATAACTCATCTTTACCTTGGCCAAGGTACATGGAAAAGATTTCCAGCTTTGTACTGCGTGTTTTTCTATTTGATCAAATTACTTAAGTATTGGGCTTGGAGGGGAGTGGTATATTACTATCTCTGGGCACATCTCATTGTGAAAGTAATACAGGTGCAGGGTTGATTGTTTTGGGTTTTTTTTACTATGACGAGAGAAGTGAGGTCTAGTGGAAACACTCATTTCCAAACATACAGGTATCTAAGCAGACCTTGCTTCCTTGCTCAGGCAGCTATTTCAAACTGACCTGGCAGTTTAAACATTACTTCATTTATGGATACTGCTATGGGAATTTCCAGTATAGAAATTGAAGATGGCTTTGGCTTGAAGAGAAAGGGAAGTAAGGATTAAGTTTTAGCAATCTTGCTTTATTTTTACTAATGAAGGCCATAGCTGATTACCTGTAGGGTTTCTAAACCCTGCGGCTCTTCAAACTGTGTCACTTCTTTATGTGGAAGACACTAAAATTTCAAAATGAGGGAATACCAGAAACAAGAACTTTAACTGCCATATGAAGCTAGTGTTATAGTGTTAATGCAGACAATATAGAGAAGTGACAGAATTTGCCTTTAGTATAGGTCTTGTTGAAATAATTAGCACTAAAGAGATGAAGCTTTGAAGAACAGTCTTGATATGCCATGAAATATTCATTTCTAGTAAGTCATTTAAATTAGAAGTGTTGAAAAGGGAAATCGTTCCAAGCTTCTCACAAAGTCTGCTGAACAGTTAGATGGGAATAAGGAGGGGAGCAGGGAAAGAAGAGTTGTTTTGGGTTTGTTTTCTTTTTAACCTAAAACCTGAGAGGTAGCTTACCACATATTATTGATGAATCCATTGCTATTTCTCTCATGTAGTCATATGATGCTGACCAAAACTAGGAAGGAAATGTTTGAAATGTGTACCTAAGCCCCTTCTCCTGTTTCAGCAATTTGTATTGTGGCATACAGAGTAATATGAACCAGCAAAAGTGCCCAAGATGATGGTTAACACTGTGCTGGAAGATTTATTACCACCCAAAACATAGGAAATTCTTCTCATTTGACTAACTTTAGTAGTAAAATCTCAACTGAAAAAAGCATGTACTATGGCAGTGTTTGGAAAGTTTCCCTTTGTACTCCTGTGTTGTATCAGACTGCCAGCCAATGTCATCCACATGTCTGCTTGGTAGCAAAAAAGATTTTCAGCATTTCTTCTTACTAAAATGAAACTTTTTATATATATTTCAAAAGCATTCTGTCATTTTAAGTAAGATTGCATACATTTAGTTCTACTTTGGAAAGGAAAACAAGGTTCACACCACTTACAGTTTGGCTTCACTTCCTATCACTCACTTCTTTCCTTTTTCAATCATCTTTCAGCAGAAACTCCACTATGCCAACCAATTTTAAGCAGAATTACTTAAATTAAATGGGCCCGAGTTTATACAGCAGAGAACAAAGGGCACAGCGCTACAGCTCTACTTAAGGAAGTGCTATCTGCAGAGTTACTCCCACAGACTAGGAGTCTGGAGTCTGACTTACCACGTGAGCTGAGCTCACATGAACCCCGAGTTCATCACAGTTAATACTTGCCCACAAGACTAGAACAAGCCAAGAGAACAGCCAGATAGTCATTGGAGACATTTGCGTCATGAGCAAATGGAAAACTACTGAGGCAAGGACCTCTTCTGTCCTTGACCTGTGTTTTCGCTTTTACAGCGATCTGTTACCATTAGTAATTTTTATTTGTATTGTGGAGCTCCAGTTTGCATCAGGACTGCATTATCCCCAGGCCAATACAGAGATCTGAAAGACATTTTCTTCTACTTGGGATGCATTTGCCGTGGCCTATGGACACTGGCAGCAGCCTAGACTGTGGCTTATTCTTTTGATAAATCTACACCAGAGCCAGAGGTGCTGGGTTTCTGGCTGCAGAGAGCACCACCACAGCGTACAATGATGCACTCTGGTGGGACCAGATTCAGCCTTAGGACAGACCCTTAAGATCGAAGTGTTCCCCCTTAATCCAGAGATCACAACTTTGTGGCCATCCAAGAGGGTTCCACAACAGTTCATCTATAAGATTAAATACTTCAAACTCAATACATACCCAACAGTGTCAAGAGAAATTTTTAATTAGACTGTAAAAAGATAGTGAGCAAAGTCTATCTACTGCCAGTGTTCAAGGCCAGGTTGGATGGGGCTTTGAGCAACCTGGTCTAGTGGAAGATGTCCTTGCCCATGGCATGGGGGCTGGAACTAGATGATCTTTAAGGTCCCTTCCGACACAAGTCATTCTATGATTCTACTTGGAAACAGCTTTTTGCTAGAAAACAGGAATTTTTTTACCCCCTATCACCTTCCCTGCGTACAAATTCTTGAGATCACTGAGCAGCCTGTAGCAGAGTTATTTCCTTATTTCCTTCCATTAGAACTCATTTCTCATCTGTTGTATCATACACAGATTTCCAGCTTCCTTTGGGCCTGCCTTTTTTTCTCAGTTCTGTACAACATTCAGCACAATGGATTTAGGGGCTCCAGAAACAGGGATGAATAATGCCTGTGCACAACACTGCTAGATTCTCAAGTGTGACTGTTGCGAGTGTGGACAAAAATCCAAATTAATATTATTTTGCCTCACTTTTCCCCTTTCACAGGGGCTGTAAAGTGGAATCTCTCACTCCAGAGCTGTTGCACCACTGAGCCAGTTGCCCTCTCAGTAGTGCTGCTGAGAAGAATGGGCACAAAGAGAGTCTTCTGGAGTGTCATTTCTCATGGGCAGAATAAAAACTTGACAACCACTTCCTAAACGTACCACTGTGTGGGAAAGAGATGTTACCCACTCCATATGAAAATTGGTTTTGCAGAGTAAGTATTGTACACGTGTATATGAAACATCATGATTTTTTAGCCAGCTATTCTCCTGAATAACCTTACGCACTTCATGAATAGTATAAAATACACAAACAACTCTTCAAGAAAACTCACCACTCTAAGCCAATACAGGCACAGCCACTCCTTCATCCTGGTAGCACAGAGTCGTTATGAGCATAAACATGTGAAAAAGTAAAAAATACTAAAAACCCCCTTCGTAGCTGTCATTCGGTACTTTACTAAAATTGGTATTTACAGTATAAGAAAACAGAGAGTAACTTTTCCAAGTTAATTGTTGAAGTTACAAACCGTGACCTTCATACAGGTTTTGGACTGTTAATTTTGGGATCACACCTTTTAGATGGAATGATGAAGCACATCTATTTTTATAACAAATAAACGATTACTGAATGCAAATCTAACCCTGCTGGTGTTTGCATGATATTATGTTCAGCAAGACACGCAGTTCTGTGCATTCAGCATCCCTCTTGCACATATCAGATGTTGTCAACGTTTTGGCACGGAACTCGCTCAGTCCTGCTTTGTGGATCCACACTTATGGCCCCAAGGAGCCGCATTGCTCCTGTGGGCAGACTGAGCAGACGGTTGCATCATCCAGCTCATGCACCTGTTCTGCATCTATTTACTTTGCCTCTTCTGTGGGTGCTATACTGACACTCGGACAGAAAATGGAGATTGAGTAGCTTAACAGTAATGTGAAGAGTATTTTGCAACACGGGAGCATAAAAGCACAACTTTTAATGGTTATGACTAGAATTACTATAAAATGCATAACAATAGAGAAGCAAAGGAACAAGTTTAATTGTTTTTATTATAACTGGCAGTTTACTAAGAAGCAGATTGTTGTATAATGAAACTACTCACAAGGGTAAAATGGGCAGGAGTTGGCTTTACAGTCCTCTAAGGCTAAATCTAATCACTTTGGTTAATCTGTTATTTATCTGGAGCATTCTGTTCACTACCTTACTGTCCTTCACAAGTAACTGTGTATAAATTTCTCGTCTCCCTCTCTTCTGTGACTGTAGAACCTGAATGTATGAATTTAAATAATTCAGCAGATGCCACTGTCTGTAACCACCATTTCAAACAGAGTCATGGGTGTTTTTTCTAAGAGGGTTGTCAGAACAACTCGTCTTTTCTGGCTGCTCTCTTAAACCACAGTCATCGTGTGCCACCCAGAGTTGGGATAGCAGAGGCAGGGCACAGAGTGGGTTTGGAGGGGAGGATGAGTCAACATGGTCCTTGCGTGTCAAGCATCCCCTCCCACAGCTCCTTAGAGATGAGTGACTTCAAACCAGCTAAAATATAAATGTGTCTTCCTGTGACAAAACACAGGGAGGGAAACAACATCTTCAGTTTCTTCATCAAAGGTATGATGTGTGGCAGAAAACTGATGCTTAATATGGTGCAAATGATTACCTATATATGTTTTATTTACCCATGACTCACTTCTAAACAGGTCATTTCTTATCCTGCAAGGGACAGAGTGGAGAGAGGGATAAAGAATATCAACCCAGTCCCAGCTTATCTTGCTGGCAACACAAAAAGGCTTACCTTAAAATGCTCAGTACTGTATTTTCCTTCTTCTGTGGTGACTTCTACTGGGACTGACATTCCATCTCCCCCTCTGCATGCGATAACACTGCATTTCCAAGTGCCCAACAGTATTTTTAGCACATATTGCAATTCCTTAGATGGGAAGCAAAACCACAGTGTGGTATCTCAGTCCTGTGGTATCACTTCAGACCATTGCCAGGAGCTGGTACTTAAGTCACACATCCTTAATTATATCAGATATATACTAGGAAAGCACTCTTTGCCCTGGAAGGTTGCTGTGGTATGTCATGTGTCAAATCACACCACAAGCAAAAAATATTTGCTGTACCTTTTTTGGGCAGTTCTTGCAAAACAGAATCTACGTGCACATTCCCCTTCTGTGCTGTAGGCAGCTGGGCACCAGAAGTGAGCCTGGGCACTGAGTCTCAGGGGTGACCTCCCTGAGTCTCCCCCAGTGACTGATTTAGTCGCCCTTTCCTGTACAGCGCCTACATCCATGTGGTGAGTTCCAGCCTTGGCGCTGGTACCTGACCTTCAGGCGCTGCACTGAGCCACTGCTGAGCCCAGGCCCTGCTGCTGGCCCTCACTGTTTTCATGAATTATTTGCCAACCTTTCTTGGTTTTTCCCTGATTCAAACACAACCAGCTCTCCACATGACCACACAAAACACCGTTGGCAGGGGAACGGTGGGATGACAGGTTGCTGGAGGGTGGGGAAGAGTGGAAAGCTGCTTTCAACACCAGAACTGGTTTATGCTACCTGAAAACATTCAGGAAACTACAGCACTGCTGACTAGCAAAGTATGAGTAACCTACCAAAAAAATCCAGCTTCTATTTCTCTCACTTGGAGACAAGTACAGAAGAAACTCTTGGGAGCTAGAATGCTCTGGCATCAACCATAATGTTGATGAGGGGAAACATCACAATGCAACCTGGGGTTGAATTTGAGGCTAGAAAGAAAGAAACTGCTATAATTAATTGAGTAATGTGAGCTTTAAACAAAACTATGAACAGGTATTGTCAGTTTCAAAGTTGTGCAGAAAAAGGTGCTTATACCTTGCAGAATTGGATCCTTACTAAGGTAATCTTTGTGCCCTTGCTAGCTCTACTGCAAAAGGCAATGTTTCGGGGTTTGGGGGGGGGGGGGGGTTAAGCAATTTTTGTTATGGAATAAGGAGGTGCTTTCTAATTAGGAAAAAAAAAAGGCAATCACTGAAACACAAAAGGCAATTATGTATAAATGCAATAATTATGTGTAAATGATGTCTCAGGATGATAAGAGCAAGTAGTGATAGGACACGAGGCAATGGCTTTAAATGAGGAAAGGGTAGATTTAGATTAAGGATAAGGAAGAAGTGCTTCACTGTGAGGATGGTGAGACACTAGAACAGGTTGCTCAGAGAAGCTGTGGATGTCACATCCCCAGAAGTGTTCAAGGCCAGGTTGGACGGGGCTTTGAGCAACTTGGTCTAGTGGAAGGTGTCCCTGCCCATAGCAGGGGGGTTGGAACTGGATGAGCTTTAAAGTCACTTCCAACCCAAACCATCAAATTCTGTGATTCTATGCCCACATAGCAGCGGCAGATGGTGTAAGGTGTAAAGATCCCCGCATTCATGAAGCTTCAAGAGGTGGTCTAGACAGACACTGACACAAACATTGATTCTTCTGCCTGTATTTGCTGGGCTGTCTCATTTTTACGTACATTAGTTAAAAATGCAATCTCTAAATTTTCATATATCTTCTCAAAAGCAAGGGGCTTGATAAAAAACAGTCGTTTGTGGGTTTGGGGTTTTAAGTTTTTATTTATAAAATGAATTTAACATTTTGAAATTATTAAAAAAGATTCAGATTTGTACCACACTGTGGCTTGTTTTACTTAACAAACATGAGTTGGTTCAGCCTCCAGGTTTGTAAAGTTAAAAAAACTGATCCCTGAGTTTTCTATAAATAAGCTTTTAGAGAAATAATTCACAGAGCACACAATGACCAGAAAACATGCTTGCTATTTCACAAGGACAGCTGTAGCAGGAAGGAAAGAGACTTCTGACCAGGTTCCCATCAAATGATGACATGAGGTATGTGACCTTCCTAATAGTACACTGGAGCATCTGTTTGAAGAGCAAGCTCCCGTGACATGATTTCAAAGCCTAACCATAAATTATTTCTCATCCACAGCTGTCTGAAACCCAAAGAAATTAGCTTGGGCTCTTCATATTGTTTCATTCTGACAGGAAGGATTAAAACATTCGCATGTCATGAGTACTGTAGGTAGGTGTTGTTAAATCTTGACTACTAAATAGATCTTGATATGGTATCATCTATTATATTGCTTTTTATTTATAGCTATTATACAGCTGAACATTATATGGAGTAAATTTTAGAGGAGAAATTACTGATTAAAACCTCTAGAAAGGATGTTGAAAGTCTACCATTCCTCAGAGAAAAAAAAAAAGATTGAGTATTGAATATGTGTTATGTACGAGCAAGTGCTTCAAGCTTATGATCTTGTGACTGGTCTTTATTCATACATGGGTCGGGTTGGTTTCAGTGGAATGAAAAGATCTAAACTAAAAAATATTTGTCTGTAACCATTCTCTTTGTTTTATGAACAGATGGAGCATTCCTCCCCAAGAGGAGGACCAGTTCCCTTATTCCATACCATTTCACGTCATGCTCAGATCCCACATTTTTCAATATACCATTGCTTTTCTCTTATGCAAATACAGGACCAGTTCCCTATTTCTGTATTTACACACAAGTGCAAATGCTGACTTAATAATAAAGTAGACTACTAATAACGTAGTCTAAAGTAATCATGCACATTAACTCATACGGGCACAAGTCCTTCTACCAGCAGTAAATTGCTCACTGGAAAAAGTATAACTGTGAATTTGAAGATCATGTTAAATGAGTACATTCAGTTGAAACCTGATCACAATCTTTGCATCCTGTAAGTATTCTTAAAAGCTAGAAAATTAACAAAAAACTACATTTAATAATATGAGACACTATATTTAAATATGCTTGCAAATAAGTATGTGTATACAAGTATATAAGTATATGAAGGCAGATTATGTTTATATCAATCTGCCCTGTCCTGAAGCTGTTGGCAGGACATTCTGCAAGAAAGGTCCCATGTTTTATAATCTTCTGGTTTTGTTTTCTAGTCTACAAGAACGCAGGTTTATTAACTTCAGGATATGGCAGGGGGCATTTCTTTGCCTGTGCAAAGTGGAGCGCATGGGATCACCTGTGGATATATATTTGATTTATTCTATGAGGGGCAATTTTTTTTACCATTCAAACAGTGTTGTAGATCACTGAAGATAAGTTTTCTGAATTGTGATGCCTTAGACTTTAATACACGTGCTCGATAAATATCACGGTGGATGTAGAGCTTCCTCTGCAGTAATCCCTCGGAAGAGGTTCTTCCTTGTCTAAATAGGAGTGACAGGGAACCACCACAGGTATTGAGGATTTTGTCTTCCCTTTCACTGTGCTGTCAAGCAGCATGTCATCATGTGGTGTCACAACATTTCAGGTGTCTTCTGACTTTTTTTTCTTTATGGTGACTCAGTGAGGATAGTTTTGTTTCACCAAAAATGACTGCTACTTATGCCCTTTTCCAGGGCACACCATCCCTGGATTCCTACTCCGGTGTCATTACTTGTCTTCTTATTCCTCACAGTTCAGAACTGTTATGTTGGGGAATGGAAGAGAGAGGGAGGTGACACAGTAAGCTTTTGTATAGTTGAAAGAGCCAGAAAACTAAAGCATCTGCAACCACTGCATAAATAATCCATTTGACACCTTTAAAAGCTTTAATTTAGTCTATTTTTGGAATAAAACTAGCATCTGTGCTGACAGCTTACATGCCAAGTTTCAGCTTGATACAAATTTGAAAAGTCCTGAATAAAAAATGCTAAAATTTAGGAGTGTATAAACACTACCTGATCCTAACTGACATTCAAAATAGACAGTAGTTAAGCTGCAGTATTTATATAGTACACTACTTCATACCCTGGAAAGACAGAAAGTAATCTCCTTCTTTAGAAGTGCTTTACCAAGTGTACGATTGGGTCACTTGAAAGGTTATTATAAATAGAACTACTTGGCTGAATACAAATGATGTTATAACTTGGCACCAGTGTCTTAGGAAGGAGCCTGTACTCCTGCAAAGCTGTTCTTCAGCAAATCAGACACCTCTACACTCAATAACAGCAAATTCCACAATATCAGCTGAAAATGTGGAAGACTGTGCTATAAGCACCAGCTCAGCCCTTTGGAGGGAGCAGGGCAATCCTCACCTGGCTTCCCCTCTGCACCCTGCCGGAGTGGGCATGCCCATACAGACTTTGCAGCATGGGAAGGATCTCTGCACATCTTCTTAATGCCTCTTCTGCTGGACAGAGGGTTCACAGGAAGCTCTGCAAAGCTTCCCTCTGCCTCTTCTTCTTCCAGAGAGGTCAGATGGAGCAGTGTGGGGTGGAAGATCGGCATGAGCCTATTTTGTCAGTCAGATTGAAAAGGAAAGTGATGTCCTGCTCACGCTACCAGCACTGGCCAACAAAGCCAGAAGCAGAAGCCAGTCTCAAGAAAAATACTTCCAGATTTGTTGTTAGTAGACAGAGTTTTCACTTTAAACAATTGCAGTAATTTATACAGGGACCTGGTACAGCTGTTTGTTTTAATATTCTTACTTATATATGAGAAGTGTTTTGTAACTATAGGATTCTCTGGTGCCTTACTATGTGTCTCAGGGACTCCAGTGAGCATAACCCTATTAAAGATTACATAGAGGTGAGGATGTTTTGTGCAAGAAAAGTACAAAAGGAAAACATATCTTAAAAGGGAATTATTCAGGAAGAATACAGATATATCAATGCTATTATCTAGACCAATGCTTTGTTTTTAATAAAGTCTCTACCACTAGAGTCAAACATTGTGGTGGGTATTTTATTTTTACACAGGGATTCTGTGTGGGGCAAGGGCAGAAAATGTGATTATTAAACGTTTGGTGAACATTTCCTATGAAGACAACAGAAGCAAAACAGCATTATTTGCTCATTTATTAGGCAAATTGAGTCATCATCACATTAGTTGTGTTTGCATCACTCTCTTTGTTTCACACACTCGAAGCAGAGGTTTTCATGCTCTATGTTGGACAATGACATTTTACTAGAATAGTTTAGAAAGGAACAAGTTACGAGTGAGTATGAGTATTTATGCAGAAGAAGCCAGCCAGTACCCATAAGACATAGCCAGATCCTACTTACATTTGTGCATTTTTTAGAAGTCCCTTGGGGAGCACACCAGTGTGACCGGCACTGGAGCACCCTGTCTGCAGCCATGTGCCAGCTGCTCAGGGTGTTCCACTGGAATCCAGGCTGCACAGCACAGAGATGCCTGTCCCATTTAGACATTACGAAGGGAATACCACACTCTTCATTAAAGATGTGAAATTCTCAACAGTCTTCAAACATCCAGCTCTTAATCCTGACCAAACTAACATGAGATTTTGTCAATGCCATTTGCCCTATCAGTTTCCTGGATACACATACAGATTACTGTATACACGATTTGATCCCACATTAATTATCTTTAAAGTTCAAACTCTAGGAATTTCTACGATGTCAAACATGTCTGTGAGCAAATGAGCAGCTTCCTAACGCTAGGCACCAGGAGCGCTGCCGTGCGCGGTGCCGGGCCGGCGCTGGAGG